>NC_047652.1:738283-741889 GCF_902201215.1 Prunus dulcis | reverse complement strand
GGTCGTGTCAACCCGTGTACAACCCGCTAACCCACTAAAAAATAAAGACAAATGGAGATTTCAAAACACACACAAGGGGTTTCGAACTCCTACCATCTTCATTTCTCTCAAACACCTTATCCACCATGCTACAAACAATTTTGTGATTTTATAGTATACCTTTTGATATTTATAATGTTTCTTTTTCTTTTGTGTTTTCCTTTCTTTTCGGTCTCTCTTCTCCTCTTCTTTTTTTTTTTCCCTTTTTTTTTCGTTCTTTCTTCTTTCTCCCTTTTTTTCTTCTTCTCTCTTTTCCTTTCCTCTTCTCTCCTTTTTTTTTCTTCTTTCTTTTCTTTCTCTTTAGTTTTCTCTCATCTTTCTTTTCTCTTTCTTTCTTTCCTTCAATCTTCTCTCTCTCTCTCTCTCTCTCTCTCTCTCTCTCTCTATTTTTCTTTCTTTCTTTTCCTTCTCTCTTCTCTCATCTCTCTATCTTTTTTTTTCTTTCTTTTCCTTATATTTTCTCTACTCTCTCTGTTTTTTTTAATTTAAATTTTTTCGGTTGTGGGTTTTGTAACATGCATGTTATTATTTATGACCCCGTTACACGACTCGAAACCCGCACGATAAAAGACGACCCGAACCCGACACGACACGTTTATTAAATGGGTTGGGTTCGGGTTGAGCATTCTTGACACGTTTATTATTCCGACACGACACGACCCATTGCCAGCCCTAGTTAGAGGAGAGAGGAGAGATTCTTCTCTAACTGATTTACACAGGGATTTAATCCTAACAATTGATCCTATCATCCTATGAGATGATTACACTTGTCACAATCTGACAGATTATATCCTAGGCTAGATAAGGGACCACTTGGACTATGATCCAATGGCTCATATTACAAACAGAGTTTAAACATATAAAAAAGAAATAAAATGCAAATAAAAAACAACTTTGGCGCCAAGGATTTCAGCTCAAGGGTTACACATCAACAAGAAGGACACTATGATTTATTAGTCATCGGCGCCCTTGGTTTCTATCTCTCTCCCTGTACACCTCGAAGTTTTACCTGAATGAAGATCGTGTTGTCCAGAGTTAGCTTATACTTTCACAACCATCCTGTAACTGCGAAATGAGGATCGACAAGATATTGAACTTTCTTTTGAATATCATGTTGTCCAAAGTTAGCCTGTATTTCACAACCAACCTGTAACTGCGAAATGAGGATGCACATCATATTGCATTTTCTTTTGGGTCAAGCAATATAGTTTGTTGACAAAACCAGACCTCATAACACAAAGCAAGCAGCTCTGCTGCGCTGGTGAAAATCAGCATGGCAGTCGAGGTAAAATCAACGCGAAGGCTATTCAAAACTACCCATACCTGTCAGAGAGATAAACATTACATTTATTATCCATGCCCGTTAGAGATAAACATTACAAGTTTGAATCTTCCTCGAATTATTTAGACTCACTTGGTCGGTGAAGAAGACAACAAATAATATCAAACTTGGATATGGTTATGGCTCGAAATTAATACAATAGTTATCCGAACTGAAAAGAAGAGAGGAATAGAGAGAGATGCGACGTGTCTAGCTGACTCCAAAAACGCTTGTGTGAGTATTATATTTAAAGCAGGCCTTCCTTCCTTTATCAAATCACCTCTCTCTGTGAAAAAGAAGAAAGAAAAAGCAAGAAAGAAACTAAAGAAAGAAAATAAGAAAAGAAATGGGAAATCCGAAAGGCGAGGAGCAGAGGAGGGTGTTGTTACTGTGCGGGGACTACATGGAAGATTACGAGGCAATGGTCCCATTTCAAGCACTGCAGGCATTTGGAGTCTCTGTTGATGCAGTTTCTCCTAGCAAGAAAGCGGGTGATATCTGCGCCACTGCCATAACCATTAAAGTAGAGTCCACTAACCAGGTCAAACCCTGAAGTTGTAATATGTTTGTCTTTTGTTGATTCTTCTGATTGAGGGTTGATTTACTTATTTTCACATTATGAACTTTCTTTAACTGGCTAAATTTTAGAGAAAGAAATGTACTGCGTATCCAGCGGTGAAGCTTAATGTGGTTTTGCTGGGAGCAGCATGGCTGGAACCTGATCCAATAGATTGTTGCTTCACGGATGGAAATTTGGTTACTGAAGCAGCATGGCCGGGCCACCCAGAGTTCATTTCTCAATTGATGACATTGCTTGATATTCGAGTATCATTCTACTAGTTGTTTACCGGGTCAGCTGCTTGCATGTACTTTGTGTAATTCTTGAAAGAATAAGGCATGTATGTTGTGTTATGTGAAGGTGACGTTTGTATATATGAGGGAACAAGTGACACTGGTTTTGATATGTATATGCCATGTTCTATGCAAGTTGGTTGTGGATGAAGCTTGTGTTATACTACTTATGCTAATGACACTATGATTTATTAGTCGTCGGTCCCTTTGGTCTCTATCTCTCTCACCGTACACCTCGAAGTTTTACCTGAATGAATATTGTGGGAGCCAAATTCTCACAAAATTCTAGGTCAAATATTTCCTTCCATTTAGGGATTATTTGATCTAATTGGGAGTTACTCAATTAATTGGGAGTTACCTAATTTAATTGGGATTGATTTGATTTCTACCTTAATTAGGAATTTGATAATCAAATCCCCAATTAAGCCAATCTCGCCAAATCAGGGAGGAATAATTTCTTTCCATCTGCGGAATTATTCCTCTGAAACCCTAGCCTCCGAGGCCCCTATAAATAGATGGCTACGCGCAATGGTTAAGGTACGTCTAAATTCCTACTGAAACTCTGCAAAAATTATCCATCACAAACCCTAGCCGCCATAGTCTCTCTCCCTTTTACGCAAGGCTCCGACCACCACTCACGGCTCCAGCCACCCAGTTTACACCTTACATATATATCTCCGTACCCTATTTAGCTATTGTTTTCTCTATGAATCAATTGAACTAACTTAGGCATTTGAGGGCTTTTGGCCAACACCCCACGGGTGTGGTCCTCTTGTTTCGATCTATTTTGCAAGGAGAAAGTGTAACACCCCGACCCCAAATTTCCCCAAATTTAACCCTTATTTAATTATTTAATTATTTAAGGGTATTTTAGTCATATTTTTAACCGGAGAGAGTTTGGGACCGTGACTGGTATTTTTGGATAGGTCGTATTGAGACGAGTTCATAGACACGTAGTGGGCTCGAATCGGAGTTGTAACGGGAGAGTTATGGTCAAAAGAAACCCAGTGGCACAATCGTAAATATTTCAAAATGGGATTTTTATAAAAATCTGGTTTTCTCTCTCTCTCTCTCTCTCTCTCTCTCTCTCTCTCTCTCTCCCGCGATCTCTCCCCCTCTCCCGTCGGCTCTCTCTCTCTCTCCTCGTATCTCCGACCACCGGCCGCGGCTGCGGTCGTGACCGGTGCCAAAAGAACCGGCTCGGCCTCGGCGTCACGACCCAGCCCTCCCCCGACATCGGCCGCCGCTCCAGCCGCCGAAAAATGGCGATTTTCGCCCGGATGTCGCCCGAACTTCGCCGGCTCCGATCTCCCTCCTCCGGCCGCCATTTCTGGCGATCAAGGTATGGAAATTCATCCCTTCTGTATGCTCTAGCTGATGGTTGGGTAGGATTA
>NC_047652.1:616065-738273 GCF_902201215.1 Prunus dulcis | reverse complement strand
GAATTAGCTCTTATATTTTCACAACCATCCTCCTGCAACTGCGAAATGAGGATCCACATGATATTGCATTTTCTTCTGGGTCAAGCAATATAGTTTGTTGACAAAACCAGACCTCATAACACAAAGCAAGCAGCTTTGCTGCTCTGATGAAAATCAACATGGCAGTCGAGGTAAAATGCACGTGAACACTATTCCAAAACTATCACGGCTCAAAAAGCATGATCTGTTAGAGATAAACATTACATTTATTGATCCGCATGTTCCTTATAGTATAGGTACATTAGCTTTTCTATTGGGCCACACACGTGCTACAATGAAGGCAAGAGGAAGATGAGGACTCTAAAGAGCTTTTCTATAGTATAGGGACATTAGCTTGGAAGCATTGAGCTTTTCTATTGGGCCACACACGTGCTACAATGAAGGCAAGAAGAAGATGATGACGACTCTGAAGAGCTTTTCTATAGTATAGGGACATTAGCTTGGAAGCATTGAGCTTCTTCTTTTTTTCAATCGAAAAGGAAGCATTGAGCTCGAATATTCGAATATTCACAATAAGACAGTGAGTACGCTTCTTTGCACTATATTTTGAATATTTCTCTAATAATTTAGACTATCATTTGCACTCGTAATAAGACAGCGAGTCCACTCCTTTGCACTTAAATTTGTACTCTTTGCACTCAAGTTAGAATACTTCTCTAATAATTTAGACCATTACTTATATTCACAATAAGAGAATAAATCCGCCTATTTGCACTCAAGTTTTAATCATCCTTCAATAATTTAGACTCACTTGGTCCGTCAAGAGAACAAACTCAAGTTTCAATCTTCCTCCAATAATTTAGACTCACTTGGTCCGTGAAGAGAACAAACTCAAGTTTCAATAATTTAGACTCACTTGGTCCGTAAAGAAGACAACAAAACAACGTATCAAACATGGAGACGGTGATAGGCTCGAAACTAATGGAATAGTTATCCGAACTGAAAAGAAGGGGCGAATAGAGAGATGCCACGATAACTGACTGCGATGTGTTGCTCAAATTGCGTGCGACCGTATCGCGCTGACTCCGCAAACCTCCAAAAACGCTTTTGTGAGTATTTAAGTAAGCAAAGCGGAGCAGCTCAAGCTATAACCTACCTTCTTGTATTCAGACTCTCTCCCTCTCTCTCTCTCTCTCTCTGAAAAATCTCTCTGAAAACTCTCTCTCTCTGAAAAAGAAGAAAGAAACTAAAGAAGGAAATAAGAAAAGAAATGGGGAATCCGAAAGGCGAGGTGCAGAGGAGGGTGTTGTTACTGTGCGGGGACTACATGGAAGATTACGAGGCAATGGTCCCATTTCAAGCACTGCAGGCATTTGGAGTCTCTGTTGATGCAGTTTCTCCTGTCAAGAAAGCTGGTGATATCTGCGCCACTGCCATAACCATTCAAGTAGAGTCCACTGACCAGGTCAAACTCTGTCTTTCCTGTCTTTCCGGTTCTTTTTTATTTGTAAACAAGAATATATTTTATAGATTTTATATATTTAATATTGAACACAGTTGTTGGAAAAAAACCTCTGATGAGTTTGAGTTTGAGTTTGAGTTTGAGAGACAAGCAAGACAAAGAAGCTTGAATTCACCTAACCATTACTCTTGTTTTAATATGTGTGTTGTGTTTGGTTTTCTTTCGTGTACCTTTTTGGTTACAGGCTAATACCGAATCTCGTGGTCACAATTTCACACTGAATGCAACATTTGATGACATCGAATTTGACAAATATGATGGTCTAGTTATACCAGGAGGACGATCTCCTGAACATCTTGCTATGAAGGCATCCGTTGTAGAATTGGCGAGAAAATTTTCTGACTCCAGAAAGCCAATTGCTGCTATTTGCCATGGGCTGTTGGTCTTAGCACCTGCAGGCGCTGTTAAAGGTCGCAAATGCACAGCGGTTTCAACTATGAAACCTGGATTGGTTGCTGCTGGTGCTCACTGGGTAGAACCCGATACATTGTCAGTGTGTGTTGCTGATGATAATTTAATTACTGGGGTCACATATTATGGCAATCCTGAGTTCATTAGGCTTTTTCTCAAGGCACTAGGAGGCAACATATGTTCTTCAGAGAGAAGGGTCCTCATCATCATTGGAGTAAGCTTTCTTTTCTGTTTCTTTTATATTGCAATGACAAATATGGGACAAAATATAGCCAATGATTAAACTGTTAGTTACTAATCATCATCATTTAATTGCTCCCCTCCCCAATATTTGTAATATTTGTAGGACTACGCGGAAGATTATGAGGTAACTGTGCCTTATCAGACCCTCAAAGTTCTAGGATGCCATGTTGATGTGGTTTGCCCCAAGAAGAAAGCCGGTGATACCTGCCCAACTGCTATCCGTGATCTTGAAGGGAGCCAAACCTACAGTGAGATCCAGGGACATAATTTTGTTTTAACAGCTGACTTTGAATCCATAGATGCCTCAAGTTATGACGCTCTTGTACTCCCTGGAGGTAAAGCTCCAGAGTTTTTGGCACTAAAGGAGGATGTTATTGTACTAGTGAAACAATTTATGGAAGCCAGGAAACCAGTTGCATCCATCTGCCATGGCCTGGAAATTTTAGTTGCTGCTGGTGTTCTGCAGGTATGGTTCTTAAAGAAAAAAACATAGTTAGTGGTAGTGCTTTGTATTTTGGTTCTGTTGAGCTGATCTGTTGTGACCTATTAACCTCTCAATTGTAAATAACTATGGGGAAGAGGGAGGTGAGTACTCTTTAAAATCGCAAAGGAGATGATATTTTTTCTGTTTCTTTTGATTAGTGGTTAATGTACTTATTAACTGACTAGGCACTTTTAACATGTTATATAATTGGTTCAATTGGCTATATTTCAGGGGAAGAAATGTACTGGATACCCAGGGATTAAGGCTCGTGTGGTTTCGTCAGGGGGGACGGTTGTGGAAGCGGATCCAATAGATCGTTGTGTCACTGATGGAAATCTGGTTACCGCAGCAGCGTGGCATGGCCAACCCGAGCTTATTTCTCAGTTGATGACATTGCTTGATATTCAAGTATCATTCTAGGCACCCTTTACCGGGTCTGCTGCTTCAAAGTAATATATGTAATTCCACAAATGAATAAGAGAATAAAAGAAAAGTAAACATAGTCAGAAACTCCGTGTAATTCAATAAAAGAATAAAAGCATATGTTAAGGTGATGTGTGTATCTGTGAGGGAACAATGATGCTCTGATTCTGCTGTATATGTAACAATTGTGGATGGATCTTGTATGTTTGTAACTACGTATTGTTGATTATGCTTTTTATGGAAATCCTTGAATCTGCTTTCAGATCTAGCGTTTACATTCTTAGTTTAATGATTAAAATCTAGCTGTATTTCGAAAAAAAAAAGGCTTCGGAGAATGCAAATGATCCCACCATAATAAGATGCCTTCACTATCTCCTTGTGTTGATGGATAAAGTTTTTTTCACTCAAGCCACCCAAACTCTTTCTCAACTCTTAAGATAGTTTCTTCTCCACTTCAATTTTATGAACCATTCATGTAAATATCAACAGTTATGCAGTATTATTGAATACTAAAGATTTAAAGTAAATCAAATGTTTGGCATACATTTGTGCTTTACATGAAAAACCAAGAGGAATTCAAACAAAGAAAAAGGAGTGTGAAATCACTGTTGTTAACAATCCTAGTAGACATAAAAATAAAAATAAAAGGTCTTTGTTTTGAAACTGAACATCGGAAGGAAACTTCCAAATTTGAAGTACAAGAGTTGAAATATACTGCTTTAATTAGCACTTAGCGACCTGAAACTTGAGAAACCGATACGGTGGCGTTGGATGTGGAGGAAGCAGTAGAGGTTGATGTGTCTCCCTTCACTCTCTTATCAGAATCAACAAAAACAGGCCTAGTGA
Organism: Prunus dulcis; assembly: GCF_902201215.1. Classification (NCBI taxonomy): domain Eukaryota; kingdom Viridiplantae; phylum Streptophyta; class Magnoliopsida; order Rosales; family Rosaceae; genus Prunus; species Prunus dulcis. The sequence continues at coordinate 734,365 of NC_047652.1, read as the reverse complement.
GAGCCCTATTCTCCAAGGAGCTAGTGCTTTTAAGTAGAACTATAACTTCAGACATTGTAGGCCTTTGAGCAGCTGATGGTTGAGTGCACATCAGAGCAATTTCTATAATCTTCTTTACATCTTCTGGTTTGTATTCATTTGGATCCAGATTTGGATCCACCAGCTCCACGTGCTTGCCATTCTCATACAGTTTCCATGCCTAATCATTAATGTGAAAAAGAAATAAAATAAAATAAAACATGTCACAATTCTAAAGTAATTAAGCAGAATAGAAATCTCAGGGAAGAATTATATATAGAGTTTGGAAGTTACCTTTTCAAGTAGAAATTCACCCATAGCATCAGATTTGACTTCACTGCTCTTTTGGCCACTTATGATTTCAAGGACAACCACACCATAACTATATGTATCCACCTTTTCTGACAATTGTCCATGAATTGCATATTCAGGTGCTGTGTATCCCCTGTCAGTGTCACACAAGATCAAATTAGTGGAGTCACCCTAGTGTACCGGCCATGTATATAGTAGATTCATATCACTTTTTGTGTGCGAATAGAACCGCAAGTAGGTCAAAACAAAAGATCGGTATAAACATTGTACAAGAGTAATGATCATATAGATCTCCAGCAGCAGTTGATGCCTGTGGGAATTGAAGTACTTTAACTTACAATGTTCCAGCAAATCTGGTACTAAGATGAGTCTGATCATCTGGTAGAAGCCTTGCCAGCCCAAAATCTGCAATTTTTGGCTGGAAACTATCATCCAAAAGAATATTGCTGGTTTTTATATCTCTATGTATGATGCATACATGAAACTCCTCATGTAAATAGGCAAGACCCCTAGCTGTACCCAGGATTATGTCATTTAGCTGTTTCCAGTTGAGAGAGCCTCTTTTTGGACCTATTTCCCATGGAAGAAGAAGAAAAGAAACAGATCTTTAAATGAACAAATAAAACAATAAAATGTATATGTAAGCATACATTTAGAGGTATAGCTGAGCAAAGAAACCTAAAATTACCAAATATGAATCTGTCGAGGCTGTTGTTTGCCATGTATTCATATATGAGAAGTAACTCTGGTCCTTTGCTACAACATCCAAGAAGACGAATGAGATTCCGGTGATGAACGTTACTTATCAGCTTCACTTCGTTTACGAAATTTGCCTTTGCCCTGTCGGATTGGAGAATTGCTAGTTTTTTAACTGCAACTATTTTTCCGTTGTTTAGAGTACCCTGTCCAATCATGTTGTAAATGAACATTAGGGATTATATATTGAGCAATAAAATGAAATATGCCCATGGATATCAAAAGCTTGACAATGCAACTTTCCCATTTTTTTCAAAACTTTATGCATGTCAGAAAAGAGTACACCATATTCGACCGTACCGTACTGAACTGAACTAAATTATTTTAGAGCTCTTTAGCATATAATTTACCTTGTAGACGTCCCCAAATCCTCCTTCTCCAAGTTTGTTTTCTTCACTGAAGTTTTTTGTTGCTGACTTCAAATCTTTATATTTGTAATTCATTGGTCCTTGCAACTCGGTTGCACCCAAAATATCACCTAAAAATGAGTAAATTTAAACAATTGAAGACATGTACGAGCAATTTTTTTTATGTTATATATATGTAAACATGGTTAGAGCTGGAGCTAATTGAATAATAGTATATATGCAAGAGGAAATGCAACTTCGAATTCTGTGGTTGTGGCAGAAGAATACCTCTACGAGCAGCCTCGGGCTTTCTTGAAAGCTTAAAATAGAGAAAAACTCCAACAATGAGAATAAGAAGACCTACACCTCCAACTACGACTCCAATAATGATGGCTTTCTTTCTTGAATTGCCTCCTGCCAGATAATATATGAAAAACATTATGTTTTCGGGTACTTCCAAATTAAAGACAGTACTTTACGAGTACGCATAAAATTGTTAGGAACATCAAATCTATTCACCAAATGACGTAGTAGGTAACAATACTTCATGTATCCAAATTCGGATTCACGTAAAGCCTAGCTAGCTTATATATTTCTAAAAAGTTTACATGTAACGATGACACATTATTTAATGAACAAATTTAATGACTACATGATAAAAGTTTATTCTTACCGGTTTTTAAGAAGGACGCTATGTTCGTAGTCTGGTTGAAAGGGAAGAAAGAAGTACTAGAGTACCTCAAGAAGCACCCGGCATCGACGGCCCTGCCATCCGTATCAGGCAGGCAGCCTTGAAGGTTGGCGTATGCCACATTCAAGCAATCTTGGCAACCAGTCTTGCTGATTGTCTCAGCACATTGTGCCACACCATATACTGTTTCATTTCCACTACCACTAGTAACAACTTCATTCTTAGTTGCTGCAAAGAAACCGTTGATCTTTGGTGTTGCAAGTTGGAGATCCACTAGCAATTTTCCAGCAGCTGCACTAAATGCGGTAGCTTGTGATGCAGTTTTATTGCTACAAATCCCTACATTACCAGGAAGGGTAGTCTGGTCAAAGAACCCAGCGCTCTCGTACCTAAACCAACCAGACAAAAGTTAACAACGATGTGACTAACTTTAGCAACACGCTATGTTTATTTTTCTTCCACTGCCAAATTTCTCTTATTGGATTATCGTTTAAAAAAGAAAGAAAAAAGTGACTAACTTTGGCAGTACGTTTGGTTTCTATTGTCAGCGTTTTCTATGTGTCTATAGGTTGCCGTCTCTTAATTTGTTGATCAATCTTCATCGACAATAATCATCGACGGCAACTTTGACTAAGCTATCGAAATTATTTCTCCAGTAATATTATTTACATTTTTTAAAGGATTATTAATTCATAACCTTAGGCCTCGTTTGTCAGGGAGGATTAGACTAGACTAGGCTAGACTAGACTAGCAAAATGGCTATATTTCATGTACAATTAACACGTAACATGAATATTGTTGTCTTGGAGGATGGAAGACTATTTATAAAAATTTGATGACTAAAAATTATCCCTCGTAAATTAATTTCCGAATTTTCTTACATATAGTTTCCACGATAATCTTATAATTTCATAAGACCCACATCATCATGTGAGAATTAATGTTAGAACATGTCTCTATTATTTTTTGTTAACGACTTTGAAGTCAATTATCAAATTTTGTAGCTACGACTTAGTGTTGATTCAATGAAGTTATGATTAAACTTGTTTTTGGTCAACGATCACCATACCCGTTTACTGATCAGGCCAATCTCACTAATATCTAGCTCTATTGGTGATATTGGCTGACAGCAACTTGGAAAGATGCTAGGCTGCCACGACAACGTCGACGACCCTAGGAAGGATGCAATATGTTCCAAGTATATTTGACTTCTTCTAATTCTATACTTTCTGAATTATAACACCGACTGCCAATTAGGGTGAGGAGCCATAGATTTTTAGTTCAATATTCTAGAAAGGGTTAGGCATTATTATGTGGAGCAGTTGGAAACTTTGGAAAATAATAAGGGCACGAATGTCATTTAGTTAAGCAATTATTAGAATGAGAAATAATTGAATTTGAATGAGAAATAGCAAGACCTGATAGATATTAATGCATTTGTGTTTTGTTTCCAGCAAGTGGGTGTATCTAGTTGTCATTTAATTTAGAAAACAAATAAATATACAAAACTAAATCATGGAAGAGTAGTAGAGACCAGGGTGTACCTGAGGAAGCAACCGTCGTAGATGACACGGGCACCGTTCGCAGCGGAGCAGTTGCGAATTTGGGACGCCGCGGCAGAGAAGCAAGCAGCGCAGTCAGCCGCGGAGAGGTAGTTCCTGCACTGCACCATGGCGTAGACGGGATCCGAACCCCTGGCCTGCTGTGCCGTGGCAAAGTGGGTGCTGTTTTTGTTGAGCTGTGTTTTGAGGTCTGAGAAAGTGGCGTTGAGATTAGTAAAATTTAAATATCAAGAAATATGAAGATTGAATATAAACTTCTATTTAAATCAAAGTAATTTACATTGTAATTTTACAAGCAAAATAATAAGAAAGTAACAAACTTTCAACAAAACATTCAAAACTATCCACAACTCTTTCTTCTTGTTTCCTCGTCACAAAATAAACTTCAGATTCAAAACCTGCAATAGATTCAAAAAGAGGTGAGCATTACATGCTCAGTAGGGGTCCTATGTCTTATGTGATTAGTGAGATTTATAATGTACAATTTATGCAATGCATGAATGAACTTCAATTTTTTTCCCAACTCGTTAATCTATATAATAGGACAAGCATATATGTATGTCCCATACCATGCATTTTACCACTGTGATTCCGATAAACTAACACACATCTCAATTATCCCATAATTCCCCTTTTGCTAGTCATCTTGTCTACACCATTGATCTCCAAGCCCAAATCACTCAACTGACAATTATACCGCCAATTTCCAAATCTACTGAGCACACGGGCTCGCCTAAACTTGGTCCCTACAATGCTCAGACTCAACTACACAAAAGAACCTTCCCATTACCCTCTTTTCCATAATTTTTTTATCAACCCAAAAATTCCAACCACCACCGATAACATATGAACATGTCAATATTAATCAAATTATAATGATAATTGACAACATGTAAACACCCAATATCAAGGATAATAATCAAATAATATTACCAAGCATAATATAGTGTTCACAATATTTAATTATATCAATTTATGTAAAGCTTCCTCAAGAAAAAACCCCTACCTCAAATTCAAAGCTATTGTATAACTCCCAATTACAAGTCCAAATACTTTGAGCTTCTCCAAAATTTCAATATACTTCAGTTCTCACCCTTTTTTTATTTGTCTACGATTTTAGGAAACTTAAAGCAATTGAAGAACCTATGATTCATAGGCGAATGAGCTATCATTTTTAGCCTAAATCGTATTTTGAACTAAAACCGATTTTTCATATTTTGATTTTGTGGGAATTTGATTCTCTAGTATTTTTATTTGAATCCAAATAGAGGGTACTTCCTTACTTACATTGTAAACTTAAGTTAAGTAATATTTATTTTTATATTACTCCATTTACTTAAATGTTGAAAATGAAAATAAAGTAATCTGCACCGCGCTACTGACTGGGTTAATATTGAAAATAAGTTAAATATATAGGTTTTTTTTTTTCTTTAAAAACCATGCTAGGCTACAGCCAACTGGAGCACTTAGTGTGGTTCTACCCATGCCTATGAAACAAGGAATACTAGGTAGTGATATTTATAGATAGTTAAAGTCGGCAAAGATATAGATGTAAACTTAATTTTGTGCCACACAACTAGTCTATAGGATAGTCTATAAGTTCCTAGACTACTTGGGTGGCTTGAAAATAATCTGCCATCCCAAATAGCCTTATGTGTTGGCTTTTGTAGAGTGCTTAGTGAGCACTCTCCAATTAAGATTATATATATATATATACAGTCCCTTTCTATTGAGGGATTCCTCAAATAATTTTATTTGAGCGACGCCCTTTAGGGTACCCTACAATTTTTTTTTTCCAATGATTCAAACCATCTATTTTTTAGATCTTCATTCATAGATCATTCTTAGAAAAAATTAGACAAATCGGAAACCGTTTCGACATCCAATTGTGTCCTACAAAATCAATGAGCACGGTGCTTCAAGAAAGTACTAAAATTTCAATAACTCAATAGAATGGTCAAATGATATCGGATTCAAGTGATTTTTTGTAGAGATGATCTTTGAATGTGGATCTACAAAATAGACAGTTTGGATTAGTGGAATACAATCCGGAGAGGGACCTACAAGGGGTGTCCCTCAAATAAGTTTATTTGCAGTATCCCTCAATAGAAGCTATATATATATATATATATATATATATATATACAGTCCCGATCTCTTGGACCACAGGAGTCCAAGAGATTGTGGTCACCCACCGTTAGATATTAATCCAATGGTTCAAAATGATATATATAAATGCAATATGACATAAATGATTATTACCCGATTCAAGTCAACCGTTGAATTTACATCCAACGGTGAGTGACCATAAATCTCTTGGACTACAGGGGTCCAAGAGATCAGAACTGTATGTATATATATATATATATATGAATACCTATTGTGCTTACACCTCATGCCAACATATCCCACCTCATGCTTTAATTGGTTTTGAGGACTCCATAAAGCAACACGTCAATCTTTAACAGAAAGCTTAGTAAGCAACAAAAACCTTTCTAAATGCTTTTGTAAAGTGTGTGTATATAATAAATATATTTTTTTTTTTTTTAAAAAAACTGAACTGAATTGATATGGTTAAAACCATGCAATAAGATTTGATAGGCTTATCCTAGTTTATGTTTAGATTCACGTAACTTGCCATACAACTAATATATAATCAATTATATAGTTTTGAAAACTAATAATTATAAATAATTAATTTTATGAAATATTAATATACATATTTAAAAATATGGGGTTTCGCAATAAATATATATATATATATAATATATATTGCTTCTTTTTTAACACATTTATTTACTACATTGCTAACACCTCTCTAAGACAACAAGTGGGTCCCACACATGCATTAGAGGAGTCCAGTCTATTAGAGGAGAACGACTTTCATGCATTACATTTTTCAATCCACAACAAACTGAGGGATTTGAGGTTGTCTGAGCTTGGAATAGTCTCTAGATAAGGACAGTCAGTTATTCTTAACTCCTCAAGAGATACAGGGCTCTGTAGCACATCCAATAAATTCCTGAAATTTTGACAAACTGGATACGCAGAAAACGAAGACAAGTACAAGATTCTAGGCCACTCAGTATGCTTACAAATCCTTCACGTTTGAAAACTCTCAATTCATGGAGGGATGCGCATCCCTGTAAAGTTGGAACAGACTCCAGTTTTTTTGCAGTAGCTTATAGACAACTCCTCAAGACATGGAGGGGTGTAGAATCTGCCAATGATAACATCCATCACACCTATGAATCTCCAATTTGCGGAGGGATGTCAGACCCTGTCTCATTTCCAACTTCTGAAGAGAGGTCAAGTTTTCTTGCCCACTCCGTAGGCTCGATAGTTCATCACAAGCTGTAATATTCAATTCGTGGACGGGACCACTCGGCAGGCTTGACAATTTATCACACCTTAAAATCTTCAGTTTCCGGAGGGAGGGAAAATTGACTACCTTCTTAATCTAACGCATAGCCGCGCGGCTATACTTTTAAATTGTTATATTTTCGAGTATAGCCGTGTGGCTATACTTTTATGAGATTATAATTTTTAAAGTATAGCCGACCGGCTGTACTGTTAAAATATTCTATTCATCGAGGATAGCCGTGCGGCTCTACGTTTAAGATCTTCTATTTTCGAATATCGCCGCTCGGCTATACCTGTCTTCATGCATTTCACACACAACACATGACATATGTCAAAAGCTTCTTCGAATAATGTATACATGCATGAACGGGCATAAAGATAAACTGAAAAGAAGAGGATTGATGGAGATTTGCCCTGTTACAGATACTTCTGAAAGATAGTGAAAATAACCTGAATGGGCTTTACCAGATTTGCCACAATTCTGGTGTGATAGGGTTCCATCATTCATTCCTATGTGTATTTCCAATGTTTTGGTGAGTTGTGAACTTATTATACAACAGGAATTTTGGACCTCACGTCATAATAATCTGTGATTTTGGACCTCACGTCATATATATATATATATATATATTAATATTATTCCTATGTTGGGTCACCTGGATATCACCACTCTTGGGCCTAATATATAAGGTGGTATATGCCGATACTGGGTGGCCTTTGAGTGTTTTTTTTTTTTTTTTTTTTTTTTTTTCCAGTAAGTTTTTGTGGTTTAGTTATCAATATCTCCAATACAGTCTGCTTTATCTTCTTTTGGAAGATAAAAGTATAGTGGAGGGCAGGTTATTGTCTTGAATATTGTCTCATGCTTCTATTTATGGGACTTGTGATCCAAGTTCTTGCAGATTTGTAGTGTATGCTACTTAATTATTTAATTATTGAAGCTGTGTTTGTTATTGCAGGACATTGCCATACGCAACCTTGACTATACATTTACGGTATCATCACAAGCTACTGCTAGTGCTTCACCAGATATTCTAGCTAACCTTGAAAATATATTGGACCTAAGGTCATCTGAACCATGGAGTTACCGTCGTCCCCCCAAACCCACAGCTAAAGCGAGCTTGCTGAGCTTGGTGTTCCAGTTGAGACACCACAATTGAAGGCATCATCTTCAGTTCAGCCAGATGGAAAAGGGAACAAAAGGCTTTCACCCCAAAATCAATTGGCAATGGAAGGAGTAGCTAAACTCCTTATAAGCCCTTGCCATGTTTCTCAACTTTCCAATGTGAGACTTTTTACTTTCGCATTCTCACAGAGCTATCAAAAAAAACAGAGAAAGAACAATAATATGAAGTTAATTTGTTAGGCACACAAACTGTCATGATTCAATTAGGTTTGAAATTGGATGATTTGTATTCACATAGAACTAGAATATTTATACAGGTGGTGGATACTTGGTCTCCAAGTACATTCCTATTTGGTTAGAATTAACTATTTGGTATAGTGACAATAATGTTGCTTCCCTGAGCTGAATCAAGTTTTGTCAAGCAACTCATCAAATTGCTCCATTTTTGAGAATGTTCATTCCAAACATCATATAGTATAAGAATATATATTTTTCCTTTCAAATTTTCTTGAAGGTTTTTAAGCAGTGCATCATGACTTGTGATCCCAACCCTTGTTGAGTTAAGGGATTCTAGCATTCGACTCAATATAGAATTTACGTCAAAAGTGTCAGAGACATATTTTCTTATCAAAGTGTCTATTTGTCTCAAATTCATTGTAAACTGAGTTAGCCAAAGTTGCCTTTCCTAGGCCTGGCATTCCAACAATTGCCATAATCGAAACATTTTCTACATTTTTGGAGTTGATCAAGGTTGTAATTATACTTGACACAACCTCCTTCCTTCCAACGATGTTTTCATCTTTATCTAAGAATGAGTTGGTTTCTCTGTCCCCTACAATTCCACGAGGGACGTACTGCGTTGTAGCCATAACATTTTTTGCAACTAATCCAATAACAAATGCTCTATTCTCCAGATTCACCAAGGATGCATTTATGATCTTAATTTTATGTGCCATTTTAAGATGAAAAGCACTGGGATAGGAGGGTGATCAATACCTTTATGTGGATTTGGTTTCGGAGCCCTACTTTACTCCGAAGATCTTCATATTTGAACTCATCCAACACATCATCAGCATCATAAGCTATATGTTTAAGTTTCTTCACCCACTCCTCTACCGCCTTGCCCCGACCTTGCGGTTGCTCGACAGCATCACTTAAGATATCTTGAATCATGTTCAAAGATTCACTGAGCCTTGTCAGCTCTGCTTTGAATCCCCAGGCAAGATTGAATTCTTGAGCTGCAAGCGAAGCCACCTTCTTCAGTATTTCCTCAGCAGCAAAAGTAAGGAAAATTTCCGCCATGCTTACATAGTGCTTAATCGCCAATTAGCTAGAAGACAGCAACACAAATTACGAGCAGAATACTACTAGCAGCAGGTAAGCTAGAAGACAGCAAACAAGCTGTAGGGTTGAAATTGCTGCCTTATTATAACTTTGAAATTTTCAGAATAATTGAGGACACGCATGCCTGTTTTTCTGATCTCTTATATACGACTCTATGCGCAGAGGATTTTATTTTTATTTTTATTGAGAGTGGAGGATTTAAATTTCGGATATCTTTCAACGTTGGAAAGAAAGTACCAGTTGGTGTAGAGGAAATAAAAATATGTGGGATCTAGTTTAATTATATATAAGGTAATCTAGAAATATTACAATTGTAGAAGACGGTGACTTGCACAGAACAGAACCCTCAGTTATAACTTACAATTCTGGTGTCTGTCTGACCCACAGGAACCATTCATCCAAGAACGAGAAAGTCATACTCAACAAAAGAATTACGGTTTTACAATTTCGGCAAATGAAGCCTTATGAAAGAGGATTGCATCATAAAATAATGATCCTGTTGTAACAAGTGCTTTCAGCAGATTGATCAATTTCTATGAAGGATACAAAAGCTTACTCATAAAGAAAAATAATTCGTTGTTAACAGACGACCTTAAGTGGCTATGCTTCATCTAATTTCCTACACAACATCTTTTGATGCATATAATTTGCAGGGAAGAAAAATAAGGAAGGGAACAATTACTTGATACTTTATATTCTAGATAGCATTTGATTCAGAAGGGCAACAATGTTCTCATAGCATTGTCGGATATATGATGCATCTTTATCCCTAGCTGCATAATCAAGCTGCAATGCACAAAAAACTTGGTCAAGTCAATTGAAATAATTTTTCAAGTCCTATGTTTATTGGGTGGAAATGGCAAAAACTTACTCTGGTCACATTGTTGAAGAGGTCAGAATAAAGTTTTCTCAGTTGGGGCCTCTCATTTGCAGGTTTTGTTTGAATTAGGGTATAAATGTCCTGTTTCAAGACTGATGAGCTCTTCCTGAGAGCTATTTGTACTTCTCTCCATGACTCTAAATCTATCAGCTCTTTCACTTGTAACAGAGCTTGTGCATGCCCTTTGATTCCACTCTGTGCCTCTTCAATTGTCTGACCAGGTGCTACCAGTTGCAAGTCAAATCCATTTGCAGCTTCAACAAAAATTGCTTCTTTCGCCGCCATTAGTGCCCAACTTACTGCTGCTATTGCCCCAATTCTTCTTTTGATATTGAATTCAAAATCCTTCAGTGGCTTCTCCCTGAACTGAAAGGATGGTTTCAGGCAGCAAGAAAATGTGGGGTTGAAGTGTGGTGGGTTTTTCGGTTGCACTATAGCTGATTTGAATGCCATTGTTCTTGTGAGCTTCATGTACAAAGAATGAATCAAGAATTAAACTTAGAACCAACCTGGGATTAGTAGGGGATTGGAGAAGATTAGAGAAGAAGATAAAGATTGGGATTGGGGATACCGTGGAGGAAAGGAGAAGATGGGTGGGTTGGAAGATGGAGAGGAACAGAGAGCATATGAAAAGATAGAGAGAGAAAATAAAGCAGAGTGGGAGTGGGATAGCTTGAACGGTTAGTGGGGCTGAAGTTTTGGGCTGGGCTGAGGTTGAGACCAGGTTGGGCTGAGGACAAACAATATTACTTGGGAATTTTAGAAAGAAAAAAAGAGTTGGGTAAAAAAGACGATATAATCACATAAATGCCACACAAATTGATATCTACTCAAAGTGCTTGGGTAAATGCCACGCAAACTTGAGGTTCAAACAAAAAAAGGTTATAATATAGCTGATGGGAGTTAGATCAGTTGTTTAAAGTAAATGTGCGTTTTTCTTGCACCCGAAGTCGATTTCCTTTCACACATATTTAGAGTAATTAGAACATCACTTGTTAAAAAATATATATATAACGCCCATAACATTTTTTTTTTTCTTGAGTTGGGTAGGATGGGTCATTTTTCTTTTCTAGTATGATGATTTTTTATTGTAGTATGAATAATACGATGAAGAGGAATTTTTTTAAAAAATATTACGTAACACTTTAAAACATAGTCCGTACTCTGACAAGGACCACTGAAGTATGGTGGCACATGGCTGCTGTCACATCAGTCTCAGAGTGGACGGTTAAGATTAAAAAGTACGGATCCGTGGACGGCCGAGATTAGAGCTTTCCCATAACGCTCCCAGACTCTCTCTTCTGGTATGAGGTCCAGCTCGGTCGGGACCCTTATAAGAGGGGAAAGAGCAAAGACCATCACTCTTTCTCTTTCTCTTCTTCTCTCTCACTGTGAGTTTCAACTTTCAAAGCAAAATCTTCCTCTCTTCTCTTTCTCTCTTTCTCTCTCTTTCCTTTTCTCTTTCTCTCACTTTGGGGTTTGAATCGAATGGACAGTGATAGACCGGAAAAGGAGGAAGAAAAAGCTTTTTACTAAAACAACCACTTTGGGTAGTCTCTCAGAGCTTTCTTCCTGCTTCAGCTGTTGCTTGTTTCCATGGCGATCTCTTAGAGCAGAGCATGATGTTTCTATGGAGGGAGGGGTTTCCTCCATTTGGGGCTTCAATTTGGGACTAAGTAGGAAAAAGGATCTTAATTCTGTCGAGCATGTTCAAGAAAGGGGGTGACTTGAAGCCAATAAGTAGCAGTAGTTGTCAGTAGAGCTCATTTTCTCTCTTTGATGGTTATGGCTGGTTCTGTAAAATTAGGGTTTTCTATTATGGTTTTTATATAGATAGAGAAAGGTTTAAGGTTGATATTGATAGTTATATTGATATGAAGCTTTCAACATCAGGGTTGGGTCAGCAGGATCATGAAGGTAACCCTATTTTAAAATTTCCTCATATTCTGCTTTTGTTTATTATATTTCTGACTTCTATGTTTAACTTTTCTCAAATCTCAATCATTACTATTGTTGTTGTCATTGTTATTGCTTTTTTAGAATAAAAACAAAAAAATTAAAATTGAGCTTAAAAATGACAGCAGCCGGAGGAGCTGAAAAGAAGTGCTTGAATTCGGAGCTATGGCATGCATGCGCAGGGCCTCTGGTTTCCCTGCCAACGCCTGGAACTCGTGTTGTTTACTTCCCTCAGGGCCACAGTGACCAGGTTGCTGCCACTACTAACAAACAAGTTGATGCCCACATACCAAACTACCCGAGCTTGCCGCCCCAGTTGATCTGTCAGCTGCACAATGTCACAATGCATGTGGGTTCCCTTTGTCTTTGTGAATTTTGATTCAGCTACATCACTCTTACTTGTTTATTTCTTCTAGAAGAAAGAAAGAAAAAAATGTTAAAAATTGGAACACAAATGGAATTGATTAAGCATTGGATTTCAGGCAGATGTGGAGACAGATGAAGTATATGCCCAAATGACATTACAGCCTTTGACGCCAGTAAATTATTCTTTTCTTTTTCTTCTTGGTCTTTTTTGGGAATTTGTTGGAGTTTTAGCTTAACATAATAAGTTGTAATGTTGTTGAAACCACACACATTCTCACACAGCAAGAGCAAAAAGAAACATTTCTTCCAATGGAGTTGGGAATTCCAAGCAAGCAACCCACAAATTACTTTTGCAAGACATTGACGGCGAGTGATACTAGTACACATGGAGGCTTCTCTGTTCCTCGTCGTGCTGCCGAGAAAGTTTTTCCTCCACTGGTATTTCCCTTCTCAAACTCTTGTTGTCTGTTCTATTCTTTTATTTGACCGTATTTGGTTGCTGATATTTTTTATTTAAACCCCTTTATTGTATCGTGCAGGATTTCTCGCTACAGCCACCAGCGCAGGAACTTATTGCCAGGGATCTCCATGATGTTGAATGGAAGTTTAGGCATATTTTCCGAGGTAGGATCTGGCGCATTTCTTTGTGGCATTGCATTTTAGGGCTTTTATATTTCACTTTTCCATCTATTTTGCGTAATGTATAATTTCTGCATTAAGTTAGGATTATTTTTGAAAAAGTTCAAAATGCTTCAACTGCCAATTCTATCAGGATCTATTCTTCTGATGACTTGCAACATAAAACTATAGTTTTCAGAGTCATCATGTGCGCAAGACAAGCACATATTTGTAGTTTCTCATCTTATGTTATTTACGCAATGGAAGAAACTTTAGGTTACAATCATTCATGTAGCTGCAGGATCAATTGGGTTGTGAGGTTCTTGTTTTATAATTTTGCTCATGCTGTCTTAATGGTATTAATACTGATTTCGTGGACTAATCCACTTATTTGTATATGCATCTTTTCATGCATAGGTACTCTTCCTAGGATAGGATCTCTCTCTGTTTAAAACATCGATGTATAACACATGCAGGTGTTATACATATATCCAGTGGACTAATCCACCTATTTGTCATGCATCCTGTATTTTGACTAGGTATCGTTATAGGATTCTGTTGGACTCTGTTTTAACACAACAATGTATAACACAGGCATGGTATATATGATTAATTCTTTGTTCATAAATGAGATGTTAGCCAAATTTTCTATACCTCTGTGGGACACCGCATTAAGTTCTTTATTACTGTATTGCCTTCAGCACATGCATCCCATGCCATATCATGTTCAACAATGGTGCATAAAGCACTTAAAGTGTTTATTAACAATGTGCATAAATTCCTGGATGTTTCACCTGCTCCTACCCTTCCACCAATCCCACTGAATATTTTAGTCCTAAGTGGAAAGCAGCAATGAGATAATGTATGAATAAAAAACCGCTTCAGAGGAAAGCAAAATCTTGAAAGAGACAGTTTAATGTAATGGACGCTCAGTCTCCTATGAATATGTTGAGGTCACTAGACTTGCCACTCTGGTTAAAGTTGTCTTGAATTATCTTGGAACAGTATTTTTGTCGATGAGACGTTCTTTGGTCAAATTTCATCTACCTGGTGTGGTCCCTGACAGAGTTTAGTCACCTGAACTGGTGACATATGAGGAATAAATTTGTTATTCTTGGGCAGAAGTACATATGAAGAAGATAAACAAGAGGACATATTGCTATTTTGTTCATGTTTACAGTGTTTTATTGAGTGATCTCCTTTACCTTTCGGATAATCCAGCTTACTGACGATATTAATCATTATGCACAGGCCACGTTTTCCACTTAATGAGTGATGTTTTCTTGCTAGACTTTTGTTGCCAGACTGTGAATCTGGACCACACATTCAAGGAAAAGTCAAACGGATCAATGAATTAGGTTCAGAGTGTGGCAGGAGAACTTTGCTCCCATTTAATAGAGTAATATAAATTTGTGACATTTAGAAACCTAATAATCTCTTGATAGTGTCAGCAAGGTTGATGTAGTTGTTAATATTATTGAGAGAATAAATGGTAATGATATTTGACCAGTGGTTGTTGGATGAGATATTCCTTGTAGCAATATCAAGGTAAATTACTAATTAGTAATGAACATTATGGTAGATAAGAGAACAAGTAATCCATGTTGAAGCCTTTTGGGGAAGTGCTGCTAACATTGGCTGTATGTTGTGAGTGAAGGCTTTATTTGAAGATGTTTGACTGGCTGTCCCAGGTGTTAACTCAATAGACATTGTTGGTCCATTCCTTAACAACTTGAGCTTTTGAGCTCTAATGGTTGTCTGACTCCAAGTAGTATAAGTTGGTTTTCTTTTCTTTTTATATTTTTGTTTTCATGTTTCACACGGCCAGGTTCCCTGTTAGATTTGTGGCACTTAGATAACACATATCTTCTGAGCTGTGGTTGCTCTTTATCTTTGGATTCATCTTGGATGAGCAGTTCACTGATCACTGCTGTGTTGACAGTGCTAGATAGATTGGCTCTTTCTGATATCAGTGGTGCCCTTGCTGTTGGAGTAGTTGCGTGGAGGAAGCAGTCCATGACGCCAAACACCGGAACTTTTGCTGGTGTGTGGGGGCATGTGCTGCAATGGTTCCAGATGACACATCCTGGAAACAAGAGATCTACATGCTCTGATTCTTATGATATCTATGTTTGGGAAAGAAATAACTTATGATTAGATTGGCATGTACGACATACACGATTTTGGCAGTGGTACATGTAGTTTGCATCAGTGGTGGATCTGAGGTGGCCCATGGCTAGGTTCTGTTGAATATGTGATGCCTGGAATGGTTGCAAAAATGATGAATTGAATTTGGGCTTTAACAGTTGGCCAGGACAAGAATGATATGCAAGAATGCTCTGATACCAAATAATACTTCTCAAAAAGTATAGAATAGAGGTTTAACGAAGGAAAGAAGAAAAAAAATGGAAAGAGATCAAGGAGGAGTCTAAGAGAGGCAAAGTCGGATAAAGGCAATTCTTTTTATCAAATCAAAGTATGTGAGCCCAAAAAATATACAGGACTTCTAAGTTCTAACCTCCATATATAATGGGAAGATCCAAAATATTATAAAATAAAGTCAAATAAATAGTGAAATACTAATTATAGTAAATAAGATATAGTTAAAATAAACCTAGTTTATGAGTTTGTACTCATGCTTAAGATATAGACAACTTTTCTTCTTGCTTGCTTTCCATTATCAATGCCTCCACTGTTATGTGATTGTAGAATACCTAAAATGTCAGAAGTACAATTTTGTAGGATTATTGAAGATAGATATGCTCTATAAAGCAGAATATCTCTTCTCAAAACTTGCCTCAAGAGTAAGTGCTGAGGTGATGGTGTTGGTATGGATTAGTGGAAACATGAGCAAGGATAAAATAAGATAAGAATCTGGTTAATGTTAGTGAGGGCACAAACGTGTGGTGAAGACCAGCAAGTGCTATGGGAGAAATTTGATTCAAGTCCAAAGTGCCATAATGCTAAAAAGAGGATGAAATGCATGAGCAGAACATGTTGAAGATATGATAAAGGGATATAGTTTTATTTTCCATCTTTTAGAGTTGTATTTTGTTGTATTTACTTGCTACTTCCCAGATTGCGGGTTCCTTATCCACTCTTTGTAATTAGCATTCCTACTTTAATAAAATTATGTTTCTCTTCCGGAAAAAAGGGATATAGTTGTATAGGATTAACAGTAAGAGATGATCTGTGTAGTTGACCCAAATTATTTGGAATTAAAGCTTGGTTGAGTTGAGTTTATGAACACTTGGGAGGGGATTGCATAGCCAGATTTTACTGTTGTTTGTTCATAAGGTTTTTCTTTTGGTAATTCTATATGAAACAGTTTTAAATGCAATTTGTTTCAAATTGTTCTTTGATGGACGTGCTTAACTCAGTTGTACCCTATCCATATCCCCTTCTTCTAATATTAATAAAAACTGGTGATCTCTATTGCTGAAAGTACTTTAAAAACAAATTTTGCTACACTGCTGAGTGGATAATGCTGTTATATGTGCCAAAGTGGTCCACTAGTACTTATAAGGAGATGCTTGGAAAAACTGACCTGTTCTATATCTTGTTCATCTTGCAGGCCAACCCAAACGACATCTTCTTACCACAGGATGGAGTGTGTTTGTTAGTGCCAAAAGACTTGTTGCAGGAGATTCTGTTCTTTTTATTTGGTATATCTTTCGTCTTCTTTTTTCCTGTGATTTCTGTATTTGCATGTAAAGTCGTGCATTAATATTCTGGTAAATCCCATAATAGGAATGAAAAAAATCAGCTTCTTTTGGGTATTCGCCGTGCCACTCGACCGCAAACTGTGATGCCGTCATCTGTTTTGTCAAGTGATAGCATGCATATTGGACTTCTTGCTGCTGCTGCTCATGCTGCTTCAACTAATAGTTGTTTTACAGTTTTTTATAATCCAAGGTGGCAAAAGAGTCTTCCAGATTTTTGTTTTCCTGCAATGCTTGTATTACCTTTCTGCTTATATGTTTATGATGTCCAGGGCTAGTCCATCTGAGTTTGTCATACCCCTATCAAAATACATTAAAGCAGTATTTCACACACGTGTTTCAGTTGGGATGCGATTTCGGATGCTATTTGAGACTGAAGAGTCAAGTGTCAGAAGGTATCATAACTTTTCATGGTTAACTACGGTATTAGTATTGTTAACCTAATGATCACTTATGTCATTTGTATAGGTTTCTTGCAACTGTAGAATCATTTATTGCTTGTTTATAACTTACACATAGCATAAGTAGTTTTTATTGATTTTGGTGCACATTTCTCTAGAATTAAACCACCAAAAGATCAATATTTTTTTATTGGGTATTACCCTATGTTGCACGGACACGGGGACACGGGATATGGGGATACGGAAAATATATAAAAACTAGGAAACTAACATGGCAATTGAAAAATAAATAAATTTATAATAATGCTTTTATATATTAAATAACAGTCATGATCTCTTGGACTACAGGGGTCCAAGAGATTTGTGGTCACTCACTGTTGGATGTAAATTCAACGGTTCACTCACTCTTGCACTTCTTTTAAGAAATTTTTTTGAACCATTAGATTAATATCCAACGGTGGGTGACCACAATCTCTTGGACTCCTGTGGTCCAAGAGATCGGGATTGATTAAATAAACAAACTGTTCATGTTCATACTTCAATTTATAATACCATAAATAAAACAAAGTACTCATGTACTTCTCATGATTCATCCACATAATAATTAAAACCACACAAAATAAATCATAAATTTATCTCAAGTACCAAGAAAAGAAGAAAATATAATGAAAACTAAGAAAAAAAGAAGAGAAGAAAAAGGTGGGGGAAGTTGGGGGAGAGAGGAAGGGCTGAGAAAGTAGTTGGTATAAGTATAAAGAGTTTTGAAATTATAATTTTAACCCCCCCAGTTATTTTAAAAAATTTCAAATTAGTCCCTCAGAAAGTTTCAATAATTGTGTTTTGACCCCAGTTTTTGCCGTGTCTGGACCATGGGTTGACTGTGTCCAAGTACGTTGACTCTGTCCAACGCGTGGCCAAGCTGTGTCTGAGTGTCCGACACTCCAACACTTTAGCTAATTGAAGTGTTCGTGCAACATACCTAATACTGAGGCAACAAGTTCATATCAGCAAACATAGATGTTTCCTTATGCGTGTTGCATTGTTATACTTAGATGTGCACTATTGACATATCCAATGCTTGTCTTGTCAAGGTACATGGGTACAATAACTGGCATAAGTGATCTGGATCCTGTTCGGTGGCCAAATTCTCATTGGCGGTCTGTCAAGGTAATAGAGCATAATTTTTCTACTGTAGTGCAATAAAGTTTCCTTCCAATTATCTGTATATGACTCCACTTCTAATCCTATATAATGTAGTAGGTAGGACAGTATCTGGTATTGTTTGATGAAGGATAACATGACCTCTGAAAGACAGAAAAAATCTCCATCTACTTTCTCTGATTGTGCTTATTATACAATGACACCAACTTGTCTAGGATGCTGTTTCATGCAATACTAGAACGTACAATAAAAAAGGGGAATTCTTTATGGTTCTACAATTTTTTAATTAACCTGTTTCCACTCATCAAAGAAGAAAATGTGGATATGAAAGAAAGAGAGAACAAAAAGTTGTTACCGTGTTCCTTTTTTTATGACTGGTGAATGTGTAGATCCGTAACAGGATTCATGAGTCCAGACCATGTTGTTTCTCCCTTGAAAGTAGTTTTTATATTTAATATATTGTTCTTTCCTATTTGTAGGTTGGTTGGGATGAGTCCACTGCAGGTGAGAGGCAGCCCAGGGTATCGTTATGGGAGATTGAGCCTTTGACAACTTTCCCCATGTACCCATCATTGTTTCCCCTTCGACTAAAACGCCCTTGGCATCCTGGGGCCTCATCTATGCAAGGTAAAAGCTATATGCTTGCTGATTATTTGGTGCCTTTATCTTCAGAAAACCCAAATGCAGTTTTCAATTTATTTTTTCTTGCTTTTGGGGTTGAGTGGATTCATCTTGATACGCTTATGCTTGATACGCTTATTCTTAGTGTGACCCAGTTGAGGTCAATTAAATTTCTTTATGGAGAAGTGTTAATTTTAAATTTCAAAACTGGTTCAGAAAAATACTCTTCTTTATGCATGTACTGATGTTTAGTGTTGATAATATTATTTGGTGCCTTTATCCTCATATCTACTCCATGCTTTTGTAGTCTCTCACTGAGGCAACAATGATTGGGGACAGGTTTTTGATTAAGTCTAAATCTTTTAATTTTAGCACAAAACTGACTTTAGGGAACAAAGATCGAGTATTTGAATGCTTTGGTAAGCAAGAATGTACCTAGGCACAGCCATGCAGGAAGGTTGAGGAAACTGAGAATGGCAGGATACAACTGACAATATAGGAAGAGACAATAAGATAGTAAGAGTCTAGGGCTGTTGAAAATCACACGCATATTATTTTTCTCCATTCAATATGCTGTAAGTTTCTCATGTTAAGAATCGTTGAGTTTTTAGGCATCATCATCTCATGACTCTCGTATAAAATACATTGAGCAAGAAGGCTGTGGCACATATTGCTTCGCTTTATTCCAACATAAGACGCAAGCGTTTCATTTTCCAATGAGATAAGCGTGACCCATTTAGAATTCCACTTTCCATGGTTTCAGTCAAGGTAGTGCCATTTTATATGGTTTTGGTCAAACTGTGGTATTTCATTGAAACACTATATAATTCACTATAAAGGCAGACCATGGTGTTTCCATTACCCCGTCATCAGGTTGTCTGTTAGAATTTTTCCATGAAAGCTCACTCCAAAGGTGTATTAGAGGCCCAAATAGCTTAAATTCTATTCTGTTTTTGTTGTTACTGCAGATAATAGAGATGAAGCTAACAGCTTAATGTGGCTACGGGGGGGAACTGGAGAGCAAGGTCTTCACTCCATGAACTTTCAACCTGTTGGTATGTTTCCTTGGATGCAACAGAGAGTGGATTCAACATTGATTGGAAATGATCACAATCCGCAGTACCAGGCCATGTTGGCTGCTGGTTTGCAGAATCTAGGAAGTGGAGATCAGCTAAGACAACATATGATGCACTTTCAGCAGCCCTTTCAGTATGTTCAGCAGCCGAGTAGCCACAATCCGATGTTGCAGTTGCAACAGCAAATTCAGCAATCAATCCCTCATAATATTCTGCAGGCACAATCACAAGTTTCACTGGAGAATCTGCCTCAGCACCTTCTACAGCAACAATTTAACAATCAAACAGAGGAGCAGGTGCAGCAACAGCAAAACACCTATCATGATGCACTCAAGGTTCAAACTGAACAGCTCCAACAGAGTCAACAAATGAATGTGCCATCTTCATCATTTCCTAAAACAGACTTCAGTGATTCAAACACAAAGTTCTCAGCATCTACTACCCCTAGACAGAACATGCTTGGTACACTTTGTCCTGAAGGGAGTGGAAATCTTTTAAGCTCATCCAGGGCTGGTCATTCTATGCCAACTGAGCAGTTACCTCAACAATCTTGGGCTCCAAAGTATGCACATGCACAGGTCAATGCTTTTGCCAACTCAATGTCATTTCCACCATTTAATGAGAAAGACAATGCAGTTGAGCAAGAGAATTGTAATTCAGATTCCCAGAATCCTACTCTCTTTGGTGTTAATATTGAATCATCTGGACTTCTGTTCCCCACCACAGCGCCCAGTTTTGCCACTTCTTCAAATGATGCTGACATGTCAATGCCATTAGGAGACTCTGGATTTCAGAGCTCTCTGTATGGTTGCATGCAAGACTCGTCTGAGTTGTTGCACAGTGCAGGGCAAGTTGACCCACCAACCCCAAATTGTACATTTGTCAAGGTGTGAGATGAAAGTAATTAGGTGTTTTTGTTCTTTCAATTTTCTTGCATTTTTCAAATTGTTGGACGGATGATACTGTGTTGTTAGTGCAGGTTTACAAGTCAGGTTCGGTTGGCCGCTCACTGGACATATCCCGGTTCAGCAGTTACCATGAGCTGCGAGAAGAGCTGGGGCAGATGTTCGGAATTGAGGGGAAGTTGGAAGACCGTCTTAGATCAGGCTGGCAGCTTGTATTCGTTGACAGGGAGAATGATGTGCTTCTCCTTGGTGACGACCCATGGGAGTAAGTTCTTGGTTCAGTTACATATAGCTGGTTTGCCATTAGATATTTGTATGCATGGAGTTCCTCTCATATCCGAATTTAATCCTTGATCATTACACTAATAGATATCCTATAAAGAAACAATGACTAAGCTAATGGAATATGGTCTTCGTCATCATTCAAACATAAAATAATTATTGGATCAGGTCCTAGTAACTTACTTTTTGGGAAGAATTGAAAAAAGAAAAGAAAAAAGGAACAAAAGAAAAAGATAACTGGGTACCTTGAGAAGGGGGCTTAGAGCTTCTGATGATAAGTGGGATGCACCTTAGAGCTCCTGGGTTGTGGTTTGGGAGCTGTGAAAGAGGGGAATGGATTTTGGAGAATTTAGTTATGGTTTCTTAATTTCTATTTGGTCTTATGGTTTCTCCTCTTTATTTTAGCAACTCAGGCCATTTGGCATGGGCTGTTAAAATTTTCAAAAGCCCAGGCCAAACAATGCCATTTGGCCTAAGAGTTTTAAGAAGAGATTGGTACCCAAGCGGTGCCTCTCGTAAGACACAGGCATGAAGATGCCGCCTCAAGGTTCTCCTTTGTTGGTTTTCCTTGAGGTGTGTTTCAAGGACACCATTAAAAACAGAGAGTTCAAAATCTTATGATTCTTTTAACAGTGCTAAAGCAACAAAAGTTTTTTAATTTTATGATTATTTTGGCTATACTAATCAGAAAACTGGGGACCTTTCTGTTAAGTCTTCCTGAACAGTAAATGGTATAATTTAAAGAGGCTGTTGCATGTGATGGGGAAAATGATTTGGTCCTAATCTATTTACACCATTTTTAGCGTTTTTTGTCCAGGAATTTTCTGGATCAAGTGTTCACTTATTACAAGACATACGCATGATCTGCATGTGAAAGAAAGTAAAATGGACTACATGTAAAATAGAAGATTCAGTTTATGGAGGATGTGGACTATTTAACCTTACAAAATTACCCTATGCTCTTGTTCAACTCAACAAAATTAACCTCATAATTTTTTGGTGGAATAAGTGAAGATGTTCTGCCTTTGTGTTGGTAACAGATGAAGGAAGGGTAATACAGCTTAAAGCCTAGTCAACATCTAAACTCCAGGCCCCCACTGTAGCTAGATAATCTTAAGTTATATTGTGTATATTTTTAAAGTAAAGTTTTTCTTTTGATTGAAGTTTTCTGGGTAAAAGTTAGCCAATGATGCTTGCCACAAATATTGAATCAATTACAGGCTTTGTTACGTGCCAAAATTTTGTCTATAGGTGAATAAAGAAAAGACCTTCACTTAGAGCACTAACACATTTGAAATTGTGTGTATTACACAGTAATTTTCGATATTTCCATTTTCCTCTCTCTTTATTTCATATAGCGAGTGTGCAAAAAATAAAATCTCACTGTTAAACCAAGCCTTAGAAAATCTGCCTTGTTTATCTTGGTCAAAAGGGAGCTTGAGGACTGGGGAAGCGAATGGGGGAAGAGAGGGATGAGGGGAAGGGTGAGGTTGAACTATTGCATGGAAGTGCTGTACCATTGGAGCTATGAGCCTCACACAGATAACCTGGATGTCAAATTACTGGTTTACTAAAATTTTAAAAGAAGAATTAGAGTGGTTTCATGTTGATGTTGAATTAACGTTGTTAATCAAAGAAGCACCAAGAATAATTGAAAACTTTCTTTAGTCTTCACTTCAACTTTCCTTTTTAGGTGGTTTCTCTAGTTCATTGAACTGTCCTTATAGTAGGGAACAATTAGAAACGGCATTTTTGGGAGTATGACTAATATATGAAATCATATGATATGCAGGTCATTTGTGAACAATGTTTGGTATATCAAGATACTTTCGCCTGAGGATGTACACAAAATGGGGGACCAAGCAGTTGAACCCTTTAGCCCGAATACGGGTCAAAGGTTGAACAGCGGCGGCGGCGAAGCTCAAGACATTGTTTCCGGGCTCCCATCTCTTGGCTCACTTGAATATTGAACTTAGCTAACTGTATGAAACACTTCCACGAGTTGGTTCTAGTCCTCTTACAAAGGGAGAAACTTCCAGTTGAATGTATATGCTCAATCTGGTGCTCTCTCCCTCTTTCAGCGTGCATTTCCATCAGTATTATATGACTTATGTTTTCAGAGACTGTTTAGCTCTGATGAATATGATACGTGGTTAAATTATGTTTGAAGTTTGGAACTCAGAAGAGATAATCATTAAACGTTGAAGATTTCTAGCATTGTATCTTTTTTTTTCTTTGGTTCCAGCAAGGAATTTAGCGTCAAGAAATTAATGGATTGTGAAGTGCAGCTTTGTGGATGTGGCATTATTCCTGATCTAGCAATTTTTCCCGGTTGTCTGATGAAAAATACTAGAAGCACCACACCTGCGATTGCATGGGATAAAATTGTTTGCTCATCCTTTTCAAGTTCTATGCCTGAAAGTTTATTAAAATATTGAGAAGAATTTAATTGATTATAATTATGTGACTGGACTCACTTTATTTTCATTCATTATCTTAAAGGCCAAATTGGTTCATGTGGTTTACCTCTTTAAAATTTCAAGAGTATAGCCGCCCGGATGTACTATTAAAGTATTCGAATGTATTTAAATAGTATAGTCGGGGGCTATACTATTTAAATATTAATATATTTAATACATGTAAAGGGTATAGCCGAGCGGTTTAAAGAGTACAACCGCGCGGCTATACGCTTTAAATAATAATATGTTTCGGGAGTATAGCCGCGTGGCTATACGTTTAAAATATTTGACTGTACTATGTAAAATTCAAGAGTGTATCATTTTTAGGAATTTTTGCATTGTGCTATGCTTTGTAAATCCCCACTACATCAAGCGACCCCATTACAAAAGCATTCAAACCCTAGAAGAAAAATAGAAAGGGAAAGGAAACCCAGGAAAACTATACACCATTTTAAAAGGCCACCCCCATCTTAATCTGTTACTAACACAACTTCTTCACTCATACCGCATCACCAATATCATCAATAATAATAATAAAGGGAAAGAATATACTCTCGAAAGAGCAATACCTAAAATAAGTCTGCTATTCGAGAGAGGAACCTAGCTCCATATGCTATATTTCTTTAATTCATTGGTAACAGGGCATTTGAATTGCAAAAGAAGGGAAAAAGAAAAAAGAAAAATGTGAATATAATCATTATTGTTTCATTTTTTTGGTACCTAGGTCCATGTTACTGAAGAACCTCTATTCAACTTCAGTGTTACAGAATCCAGTGAACATTGCAAAGTGGGCGTTCATCGCCTAAGCCAACCTCATGAGTACCGTTGTATGCAGTAAGAGCCTTTTTGATTGCACACAAAAGAAAGGGAGGGAAACTAAAACAGACATTATGGGAATTAATAAAAATTCTTGGCACGGCAAACGTTCCTGATCTCATCCCAACATTCAAGCCATTTGATCCTCAAGGATTGAAACGGAGAACATTGAAGATCTTTTGGAGATTTGATGCTTTTTTATGAGAAACTAATCAACGAGAAGTTGGAAGAGAGGGAAAACAGAATCAACAAAAGTAACCAGAAGGAAAAAATGGACATGTTAGAGATGTGTTATTGGAATATAGAAGTGACAGAGATGACGAATTGAGAAGCCTCTCCGGAAATATCATCAAAGGGTTGCTTTCTGTAAGTCAATCGTCTAAGATTTATATACGTTGCTGACCTATTTCAGTATTGTAGCTATTGCTTGCTTAACTAGTCTATCCGAAATCGATCTTTTTTTATTTTGGTTTTACAGGACATGTTTCTTGCAGGCACGGAGACAAGCTCAAGTACTATCGTGTGGGGTATGACAGAGATCCTAAGCACACCTGATGCATACAAGAAAATAGTTATGGAGTTGGACCAAGTGGTCGGAAAGGACAGGTTTGTTGAAGAGAATGACATTCCCAAGTTAGCTTACTTTCAAGCAGCAGTGAAGGAAGTTTTCCGGACTCCACCCTAGAGCCCCTTGCTCATCGCATGGTGCACTTTTACTTGGCAGCTTTGCTCCATGCTTTTGAGTGGGAGTGCCCTCTTGAGATCCTGAACAATATGGAAGAGAGACTGGGGCTTACAATTCAAAAGGACAAGAGTCTTATTGCAATTCCTAAACCTGGACTGCCAACTTCTGTTTACCTGTAGTCAATATAGTGTGACACTGCTGCATCAATAAACTGTCATATAAAATGGCCATTGTTGTTGGAGTCATACTAAGCATAGCCTGTTGGTATGGGGTTCAAAATCACACCTAAGGTCCTGTGTTCGAATCCTCTCCACCAATTTTGTTTGTATAAGAGAACGAATCACCTTGTACTCCAATATATCTTACTGGAAAAATAAAACAGAACATCATGGGCCGATTTTGGAAGGAAAAGCTCTCCATCTATATTCATATCAGATTTCACAAGCTTTAGAGGGATTACGTGTAAACACCATGTTCTGCAAAAGCATTGCAAGCTCAGTTTTATAATGAGAATATTATGAGAAGAATGGTGAAGCTTATTGGGGTATGCTTTGAATTTTTATCATGGCATTTGTTTTGTTGTATCATTCCACTTCCCTTAAGTAGATATATTATGGGGTTTGGGTCATTTTTCAAAACAAACTCAGTCAAGTAATCAGATTGGCTCCAAACTCCAAACTCTAATATAATATATGAAATCAAGTAAGAGAGCTCTATCAATCTTGGATCAATGTCTCACCATGGCGCATATCAAGCAAATTCAAAGCCACCTCACAGTTTCAGGTACCCTTTTCGACCCTTATGCAGCTGCCAAGATCATTACCTTCTGTACTACATCCAACTCCGGCGATTTACGACATGCGTTTCAACTCTTTCGTCATATGCCTTACCGAACCACCTACATTTGGAACGTCGTGATCAGAGCTTTAGCTGAGAACAATGAGTCCATGAGAGCCGTATCTCTATACAGTGATATGATTCAGAGTGGCTTATTGCCCAACAACTACACTTTTTCCTTTCTTCTTAGAGCTTGCGCTGACCTCTCTTATCTCTCTTTTGGTTTGGTGCTCCATTGCCATGCCATTAGGCTTGGTTGGGAATCTCACGATTTTGTGCAGAACGGGTTGATCCATTTGTACGTGACTTGTGATTTCATAAACCCAGCTCGTAAATTGTTTGCCATGAGCGTATATAGAGATGTTGTTACCTGGACTGCATTGATTAATGGGTATGTCAAGTCTGGCCAAGTTGTCATTGCACGGGAGCTGTTTGATCAAATGCCTCAAAAGAATGCAGTTTCTTGGAGCGCTATGATTAATGGGTGTGTGCAAGTTGGGTTGTTTAGGGAGGCCTTGGAGCTTTTTGTCGATATGCAGGTGTCTGGATTTTTGCCTAACCACGCCGGGATTGTTGGTTCACTCACTGCTTGTGCTTTTCTTGGTGCACTGGATCAGGGAAGATGGATACATGCATATGTCAACAGGAAGGGGATGCAATTAGATAGAGTGTTGGGCACTGCTCTCGTCGACATGTACACAAAGTGTGGTTGTATTGAAACTGCTCGTGCTGTATTTAATGAGATGCCGAGTAGGGATGTCTTTGCTTTTACTTCTTTGATTTCGGGGCTTGCCAATAACGGTGATAGTGCAGGTGCCATTTTGCTGTTTGCGAGAATGCAGGATGAAGGAATTGCACCTAATGAAGTTACATTTATATGTGTGTTGAGTGCTTGCAGCCGAATGGGCTTGGTGGATGAGGGATTGCGTATATTTGGAAGTATGACTAGTACTTTCAGGATACAGCCAGGCATCCAGCACTATGGTTGTTTGGTAGATTTACTAGGGAGAGCTGGGATGCTAGAAGAGGCAAAGAAGGTTGTGAGAGAGATGCCCATGGAACCAGACTCTTACGTCTTGGGTGCATTGCTCAATGCTTGTAGAGTTCATGGAGATGTTGAGTTGGGTAAAGAAATGGTTAAGCGCTTGTCCGGGAAAAGTTTAGACCACAGTGGTGTGCATGTTCTTCTTTCAAACATCTATGCCTCTGCCAACCAGTGGGATGATGTCACAGTGCTAAGGAAGGGAATGGAGGAAAAAAAGGTGAGAAAGGTGCCGGGTTGTAGCTTAGTTGAAGTTAACGGCGAGGTTTTTGAGTTTGTTGCTGGAGATAGGTCGCATGTGCTCATGGACGAAATCATGTTGGCGTCGCTTGTAATTGACAAGCATCTAAAGTCCCGTTGCTTTGACAGGGATGATGACAAAATAACTGAGTAACTCAAGTTTTAGCAACTCAAATGTCATCGGCCAAGCATCACAACAGTGTTGAACTGTTTGTATCACTCTTCTGGGATCGACTTCTTTCTAGAGGTAAACACTTTTTTACATTCGATTAAGATTTGACACATTCAACAGAAAGGCCTCTTCATGACATTAAACACACATATGTATGACAAACTCGTAGTTGAACATCAAAATATATATAACCTAGTTGGAGTCAATGGTGAGGTTTTTGAGTTTGTTGTTGGAGATAGGTCACATGTGCTCAGGGACGATATTTTGTTGGCGTCACTCGCAATTGACAAGCATCTAAAGTCTTATTTGTTTGACAGGGATGATTACAAAGTAATTTAGCAACTCAAGTTTTAGCAACTCAAAAATCACTCTTCTAACACATATCCAACAGAAAGGCCTATGCATGGCATTAAACACACACAGGTTTGAACAATGCAAGCAATAATTCAAGTAGTTAGGAGCATTTACCTCTACATTACCCAAACTCGTAGTTGAACAATAACAAACAACAGTAATATGCTCAAAAAGGTAGGAGTTTCTGCAATATTTATATTTTTTCTTGATGTGTCTCCAAAACATATGCTTCTTGTCCTTGTTTTCTTTGATCTGATATGCTGCTTTTCCTTGGATCCTGGAACTTACCCGCCAATCCCTGGAATCCTGCAACGTAGAAACGCGTAAGATTGAAAACAAATACATACACTATCAAATCAAGTTTATACTTCATTCATTATTATGTTGGCAACAAATTAAATCCAAAGGCTTACTGATTATACTTGCAATTCATGTTTCTTTTATTTTTCTTTTATTTATTTTATTCATTTTTGGGGTTGAAGCACAATAATCAACAATTACAACTACAACGGATTTATTAGTGCAAGGAGTTTGTATTCCTTCTATTTTTTATAGGCCCCGTGCACCTGAATTCGAAGAGGTGCCCGCATGCTGCCCTCTTATCCCAAATTTCTTTGCTTGCTGCTTCAATCAGGAAACCAGTGTCTTCATATCGATAGCACGCAGAAGCTAGAAACAATATCCATTACATCAAATCTTAATGCCACTTAAGAGATAATAGGCAATATCATTTTATTTTATTGGAAATTAACCTTTAAGCAATTTTTGCTTTAAGTTTAATCCATACGACTTCATTGTTTAAGTGAAACAATGTCTTTACTTGAATCCAAAAGCAAAACATAACGTTGTCATTAGTTTGAATTGATAGATTGAATTGCCTCTATAAGGACCAAAAAGAACAAGCTTAACAGTTCCACAACGGTTGAAAGATTAAATTTCCTCTATAAGGACCAAAAGAGAAAAAGCTTAACAATCTTAACAAACAGTCTTCTTTTAAAAATATAAATAAAAAATATAAAGTATTAGTTAAATGCTATATTTCTCATATCCATATTCGAATTTTTTAAGTAACCTTTTCATTATTGAAAAGTGTAACGATTTTATGGTATTGGAGTATGGTCACATGGTATAATTATAACAGTATGAAAAAAATCTCATTGTATCAATGTCAAAAGCCGCAAAGGACTCACTAGTGCAGTGGTTTAGAGCAATTGCTCCTCCAGACAAGGTCCTGAGTTCAAGTCATTGCGTCTGTGTAGTGTGTGTGAACTTAGTATATTATCACCCTCTCAGTAAAAAAAGGTCCTAAAAAAATGTCAAAAGCCAAATAATCATGATATAGCATAAACAAAATATCAATTTTGTCGATGAACTACACTAATCATGCTATTTGAGAACTTTACTACAATAATAGTGGTATTTGACATAATTTCTTATTTTACTTTTAGATCTCTTTACAATGAATTCGACCAAATGAATTAAGAGTGGGAAGCATTAAAAAAGCTAAAAATCCAAATAAAGTGGCTCGTGTTAAGGCCCAAATACAAAGATAAAGTGAACAAACTCTCTTTTAAATAAAAAAAAAATAAAGCTCACAACCACATAAAAGAAAAACCCTAGATCTAGGAATAAACCACAGCTCCCCACCAATACACCATCGCATATCCACCATCACCACCAAGGACGAGTAACTAGTAACAAGATGAACCAAAGCTTTGAACTGAGAATGGGGTGGCACCATCACCACCAAGGACGAGTAACCAGTAACAAGATGAACCAAAGCTTTGAACTGAGAATGGGGTGAACAAGCCACCCGCGCAAAAAGCTCTCCCATAATCCAAGCAGTTAGTGCATATTGCACTTCAAAAGCATCCCCAGACCACAACACGCCACCGAGAAAGATCGACAACAGCGGCACCTGTGGAACTGAGGAGCAGAGGATGGTGGTAGAAAACCAACACTGATACACAACGTCATGCCAAAGGGGAGTGAGCCGTGGACGTATCCTGAAAAACGACGAACTCACAAGGAAAGAGCAAACTCTCACAAAAGGAGAGCAAAACTCTCACAAAAAGGAGATAGCAAAAGGAGAACCAAAATTGCAGGGGCTATGGAAAAAGAGAGGAAAACCAAAAATGCATAGGCTATGGAGGAAGAGAGTAGAAGAGGGGAGGGGTGAGAACCCTAGCAAAACCAAGACAGAGAGAGGAGCTGAGAAAAAATAAAGATGGAAGAGAGGAGAGGAGGGGCAATTACCTCCCCCCGCCAAGATTCATCTCATGTCTAGGTCTTCCATATCTTAAATCTGAAACTCTTTGTCAAATTGTATGCTCATCTTTCCTCTCTCTCGCTCTCCCTACATTTTTTTTTTCTCGTTCAAGGCTTGCTCTTGATTGTCCATGGCTGGAATCGAAATCTGGGCCTTGGTTCTCTGAGTTGGATTCAAATCTATGGTTGTGGTTTGTCATCACTCCAATCTCACCCACATTTTCGCTTTGCAATCTTGGCAGCCAAACCATCGGCAAGTCCAAGACAGTTGAGCTTCACAAGTCAAGTCACGAGCAAGTTCAGATCCTGGTTGCTCTTGTTGTATTGTTGCTAAATATTGAAATCTCCAGATATGTGTGTTAATAATACGAGTAATCAGTATAAAAGTAGATCATATCTGGAGTGTTTAGTGGAATGGAAAGTTGGTTAGAAAATATGAGAACGTGATGATCCAAAAGGAAAGGAAAAGTGATGTAATTTTGACAATTATTTCTGTCCCTTTCTCCAAAACTTTTTTTTTTAATTACTATAACACTGTAATTTTGTAACAATGTCTAATTAATTGATTTTTTGTTTGGAATCCCTAACTGCAGTTCTTGCTTTGCAACTTTACATCTAAACATGTAGATTTGAAATCTATGAATTTCAAATGCATAGGTTCATAGATTTGAAATCTAAATACACATTCAAATCCTAGGGGATCCAAACGGGGCAGATTTACAACTGGAAAGGCCTAGTTTTGAGAGTTAATCTAACCTCCTTTTGTTTCCCTCTTCCCTTCTATTCAAGAATTCACTGCGCAGTGCGCACTCTTCAGCTACATGAAGGCTTCATCATATCTGGATTCTCTATCTACCAAATACAATATAACACTAAATCCGGTGCGCAGCAACACTATTTCGCGTGATTATCATCTACCGTCACAACGGCCATAACTTGACCTCTGAAATTCTATTTCACCTGCAACCCATAACCCATCTCTTATGACTTCTGAAATATTCTCGTGTAAAACTTTTCACATCCAACCCATAACAAAGTCTTTTTATCTTAACCCCTCGAAACCCTATTGTTCCTCAATGACTTGCCACCAAGGAATTATCACAATCCAACCCTTTTTTAAGACTCTAATTTGCTCCAAAATTAATTGTTCTTGTGACCTCTAAACACCCCTAGCAAGTGTTCCTAGCTAGTTATGAACCAGCACCTTTCATGGTTAAACAGCCCTTAAATCCCATGATTCCCAAGGTCACTAAAAATATGCTCACTAAACATAACTGGTTTGAGATATTCATGCTATCATCCATGCAACTTTAGAATGTGCTTCTCTTTCCCACTTAAAAACAAGAAAGCCTATTATTTAAAATTTAACATATTAATCATACAACTGCCCACTCACAATAACTGAGAAAACAATGCTATCCAAGGTACAGCCAAAGAATGGTATATACATTAGTATCATTCAATAATATCATGTTCACACAAATAAGTATAAATATTCTCAAATAAAACGCCATATTTTTTGTTTTTACTCCTGTAGAGTATGCACTGCCAACTATCAGTATACATTGTAAAATGTTAGCACATGGGATTAATTGATGAAATCAAACAATTCACAGTACTATGATAACATAACCTTTACAATTTGAATTATGCTATCTGGCTGATCACCAAATTTTCCCAATCATCCTATTAACAACCTCCAAATAGCCAAGCCTTCTATAAAGCATATCTTTCAAAAAAAATTCATCTTTCCATAGGAAACAGAGACAAAAAAAGAAAGCAGCAAACATAACTCTATAAAGTAAGAAAATTTACAGTTAACCGTACCAAAAACAAAGATTAAAATGATTGCCTTCTCCCTACCTGATGTGCAAAATCCCCAAGTAGAATGAGGTAAACCACAAATACCATCAAAATCAGTCATGCAGTCATGAATACAACAGGGAGACAATCTTTCACCTTCCCAACAATAAATGGGTGAGAAACAGTTAACAAAAGACCCTAGAACAAGTGAAGTAGTAAGGGTATAAACTCAATGTAGGTGCACACATATGCATATGTGTATGCTAAATTGAACCCATTGATCAGCATCAACATAATGTAAAAAAAATTACAGAAATATATAATAGAGTACAACAACAGCCCAAATGTATCATATTCAGATAATATATAGAGAAAGAGCAAGAGCCAATATTTTAGTCATAAAATGATAAATACATACCACAGCGTCCGATATAAGCTTATTTTATCACGAATCCACAACACAGTCACAACGTGCCCATCATCCAAAGGCAACATTTTTTTAAATTATAAACTATTTATGGAATTACCAATTTGCTATAATCGTCATATTCACACCGCGGCGGCTTCCTTGACTGGGGACGGTGGTGTTGGCACGGAGTCCGCGGCCACCTCCGGAATCTTTACATAACCTATTTTCTTAGGGCTGGCGTCATAGAAATCGTCATCGAAGGAAGACGCAGAGCCATTGTCGTAGCGACTGAAGAAGACGGACCAAGCCAAGTACATGGTAGCTG
This sequence comes from Prunus dulcis, assembly GCF_902201215.1. Lineage (NCBI taxonomy): Eukaryota > Viridiplantae > Streptophyta > Magnoliopsida > Rosales > Rosaceae > Prunus > Prunus dulcis. The sequence goes on along the minus strand of NC_047652.1, from coordinate 701,448 downwards.
CGGTGAGAGCGCCGCAGCCGACGCCGAAGAGCAGAGAAACGACGATGCTCAGGATGTCCCTGGTGCGATCGCGGAGAGAGTTGAGGTCGTAGGACGAGGAGGAGGCCGACGTCGTTCCGATCAAGGGAAAGAGCGACGCCGCCTGAGTTCGCTTATCATCTTCTTCGTGGGGTTGGATGACGAGGTCGTCGTAGCGGACGGGGCGGAGTCGGCTGATCTCGGTGACGACGGTGACGAAGCCGGAGGAGGAAGAGGAGGAGGGGAGGCGGCGGAGGGAGAAGGAGTAGGAGGAAATGAAGAGGGTCTTGCAGGGCCTTGTTGCGGTGGCTGAGATTGCGAAGATCGAGAGGGTTAGGAGGGCGATGAGGAGGGGTCGTTGACTCGTTGACGCCATGGATTACAACGTAGGAACAAGGAGAACCGTGAGCCTCTCTTTCTTTCTTCCTCTCTTCTCTCTCTCTCTCTCTCTCTCTCTCTCTCTCTCTCTCTGTGTGTGTGTCTTTCCGTCTTCCGTGTTTCAATTTAGGGATTTCGTGTATTTTGTCGAGCACGAGAATATGAGTCACACAAATCCCTATTTGTTTGCCATTCAAAGTCTAAATATTTACATCATTATTTTGTCCTATTATATTTTTTCCATCAAGAGAAGTAAAATGACTAATCTACACCAAGAGCTAGACCAAGTAAAATACAATTAAGATTACTAAAAAAATGTGGTAAATTTAATTTAATATTACTAATGGTAATCAATTTTTTATTGCAAAGAATAATAAATTTAGAGCAACATTATTCGTACTCCCGAAAGGCTTCAATGCACTCTTGTATAAAAATTCAAAATATCGATAATATATTTTCACTTCATAAGATTGCGTGTTATATATATAGTGTCAAAAACACTTTCCATAAGCTTGAAAAACTTTTAGTTGCAATGTGCTTTATAAAAGGTGGTGAGCAAAAATAATTTTATTAGGTGAAATAAAGGTGTTGTCGTTACCAATCATGTCCACTCAATAAATCACATTTTTTTTTAAAGATAACAAACTAATTTTCATACAAGTTATTCTTCATGCTATCAAGTTCTTAATAGAATTCTGCAAGGATCAAAAGGGATAATAGGAGGAAAGGAAAAAATTATGAAACCAAAATCACGGTCCGTTTAGAAATGACCTAAACTGACAATAGTTTTGAGTACTAAAATTGACATTTTATCAGTGTGTAGATAAAGAAATCTCATTTACCATTTCACAATTTAGCTAAAATTACAAATTGACCATTATTTTTTATCTTTTTGTTCAGAATCTGACTTTTCTGTTTTATTTTTTTTATTTTTTTATTTCTCTAAAATAAAACGAAACCCGTGAAAATCAATGCCATCTTCGAGCTGTCGGACCCGAACCCCTTTACTACCAACTACCAAGGCAAACGAAGGCAGAAGAGACAGAGGAGGAGCAAGAGAGATGGGGAAGCGAGTCGGGAGCAGGAATTCGAACGAGTCGGCATTGACTCGGTGGGTTCAGTCGGTCTTTGGGTTCGTCAAATTCGCCGAGTTTGAAATCCTGTTTGTTCTTTTCTTCGTGATCGCGTTCCTCGTTTTCAAAGATCTCGTAAGTTATCTTTCTCTTCTTATAATCCATGCTTTTAGGTTTCCCAATTCTCGTTATATTCTGTTGTTTGGTTGATAAAGTAATTTCGATTCTTGAAATTGATTCTGTTCATATTGCTAATCACCTCATGCGATATGTGAATCTTACACAACGATTGAAATATACAGATTCTTGCAATTTGGTAACTTTTTTTTTTTTATTGAACTTGCCAAATAAAACTTTTGGGGTATGTGATGAAATTAAATGAAACTTTTGGAGGTTTTTTAGACGAGTTATTCTGACTCAGAGTTATGGATGAACATAAGAAAAGCTTAAATCAGAAACCTTGGGTCCTATTAAGGTTTGGTAGTATTCAAAGTTTGTTTCTTTACCTAAGTGGCCATTCATATGATAATTTCCACAGTCCTTACACCCCCAATTTGATCTTTCAACCTCGGAACTCTTCTTTCAACCTCGCAATTGTAGTTTGCTCTAGAAGTTAGTTAAGAAATGGCTCCTTTTCTAGCTAGGCTAGCGTAGCAAGCCCCGTCACATGGAGTAGCTGAAATGGAGGTTTGACATAAGTAAGGAAGGAAGCTAGGCATATGCATTTCTAGGAAGCTAAAAAGTTAATTGCAAGTGCATATAAAGAACAAAATTCCCTGGCCATCTCAAGGAAACCTATACCCAGTACAACTAAGCCAAAATCTGATGTGATCACAGACGTTTCATTTATGAAAACGTAAACAAAAACCCAGCAAAGAAACAATGAAAATCCACCCCTCCTAGGAACAAATTCTGAATACATCACATTTTAATCCCTATACTTTAAATTCACTGCTAAACTTTATTAACAAATTAAAAATATTTTGAGAACCTGATTGAATCATTGGATGGAAGGTAATATTGCTTATTTTCACCCAATGCTTGATGATTAAGCTACTATAGAAATTTATTGAAGTTGATGCTTATTGGATTACCAGCTTGTATTAATTAGAGACCAGAACAAAAATTGGTATGAGAAACCCTTGAAAAAGTAAAGGGTAAAAACAACCAGCAAATGCACCAGGTGAAAATGAAACAACTATTTGATCTTCTGAACCTTCACTTACATACCAACAAGGTTATATGATTTGTGATATAAAGAAGGGCCACTTTAAGGATCCTCTTTGCTGTTTCAACCTGCTTTTAGTGTCTTTTGGCGAACAATCTGATTTTAAGTATCTTGATGTTTTGAGTTATAGATGTTTCTAAACCTTCCAAGACGGAAGCTTAATGCACACGACAGTGACTTAGTTCATGTTCTTCCCTTTTTTTTTTTCTTTCCATCTCAATTGAAATGGTTTAATTTTTTAGTTTTTCTATTTTAATCCCACACTTTTCTTTGTTCACCCCAATACTTAATCCTTAAGCTCTTAAGTTTTATTATTGTGTAAAAAGACTCAAAATATATATATATAGAAAACTTGACTTTTTTGTGACCAGCATCTTAACATTTGAATGTGTAAACTGCAGACATCGAGGCCGGAATACAGTCAGATTCTCGTAAAAAAGCCAGGTGGAGGTGGTTTTTGGCCGTACTAGCTGGAAATCTCATTGTTGGATTGACATTTGGTATTTTGGATGTTGATTATGGACTTTTTTTGTGACACAACAGGATTTCTTCCCATCCGTGTATTTGTTGTAATTATATGATTAAACAACAGCTATCGATATTGAACAATTTTGTCTATGGTGCTTGTTTCTACATAAGCCGAGAAGCAGGGGGAGAACTTAAAGAGCAAGGCTTCCTTGAACTCCTGAAAATTCTAGTATTGGTCTTTCTTGACCGGCCTGTTCATGATGGTCTTAATGCCACGGTTAAAGGAAAAATGAAGTAAATGAACAAAGTACATGAAGTGCATAAGACTTACAACTTAACAATTGCCTTGTAAAATAAACCAACCAACAAACGAACAAATTATCCATGGTTATAAAATGAAGAGCATATTTTTTCTGGAAAAAAAAAGTTCAAAAGAAGAGCAGGCACATTGATCATGGCAACGTCCGCCTTAATACAAGCAATCATAAAATGTTCATGGAAACACTCCATGCATAATACAACAATCAACAGAAACAAACCCCTTCAAGCCATACAACTTCGGTTTATGCACACAAATTAATCTGTCTTGACCACTTCGGTCGCAAACTCTGCCTCATCTAGGCCACACGGAGCAGTAAGTCTCTCCACTGGAATTTTTTTAACATCACGACGTATTCCGATATCAGAAACCAATCGGCTGACACAATACATGCCGCAACCAACAGCACCCAGACCAGTAAAACTAGTAGTCAAAAATCGAAGCGGTGAAGAAATAACAGCACTTGCAGCTGCTAAAAAGGAAGCAGCCTGTCCACTCCTGCCCACACTAATGCTAGTGTACACGAGCAAACCTGTTTTGCAATATATTGCAAAGTCTTCACAGTTGTTTTTGAAAATGTCATAACTACCAAAACCATTCTGGAGAAGATAAAAAGCACGATGAAGGACATCTTGTTGTGGGTCAGACGCAGCAAGCGTACAGGTACCCCCTCTAGCTTTGGCAATAAAGAAAGCAGCATTGACACCATATTCAAAGAGGTAGAGATCACCGCCAGATAGAAAACAATCTATGCAAGAAGACATGACACCGTCAAGACTTGATTGATCACCGCATTTTGGGCAGGGATTGTCCGGGGAATGGGATGGGGAGGAGCTGAAAATGATGCGGTCTAACACAGTTCCTGTGCCAATTTCCTGGCCAGCTCCCCGAGTGAAGTGGATAACCTTTCCCTCACCGACATATATCCCTGATATCACATAGCAGATAAATTATCAGCAATGCCGTGGTGACCTAAATGCAGCATTTAAATGTCAAAACACAAAGGTTCTCCTCATAGACAATTAAGGAAAACAGGTGAAAACTACAAAGAAGAAAAACTAAATTATAATGGATGCCGAGGGAAAGAAACTGTGCTAAATTGTTTTCACCCATAAAAATTACAGATGCAGAGGTAAAGAACTAAGATGTCAACACTCCTTTTGTACCTGCTTCAAACAAAACTTATTAACTTCAACAAACAACCTCTTCAGAGGTAGTCGATTCATCTAGGTCATTCCTATCAATCCAAACAATAGGTTCATACTCCAACCCCAGGATTATTCTTGTGGAGGGGGAGGAGGCGGTGAATATCATATTATGAATCTATTTAAAATCAAACCACACATTTTGGGAACAAATTTAGGGACATAACAATTGGCGATTCGACGTATTTTCCATGCTCTGAGTGAGACAATGGCTAAAATACAAACAGATCGCCATTGTCACCTACAGTCACTGTGACATTTCTTTAGTTCAATTCGTACAAACAAAAGATCAATAAATCAATGCTCATATGCTATTGTATGTCTATTCACAATAGTCTTATCTTACTGTTGTACTCAAAAAGAAGAAGAAAAAAATAGTCTTTACTCAAGATTCATTTCCATAAGACCGAACAACAAAGATATATACAAAATTGAAAATCCATCCAAAACAACGACATCAGAAAATCACGAACATGAAATACATAATAATAATGAAAAATAAAAATAAAAATAAAAATAAAAAATCAGGGGGAAAAGGAGAAGAGAACCGTGATGGGCATAGAGGTAGGCGCGCCTCCAGGAATAAATATGATCTCCAGGTCTGAGTTGATCCCTCTGGATCTTGTTTGAGAGCACCCCCATTCCTTCTCCACCGGCTGCTTCTGCTGCTTTCGCTTGAAATTCTCTCAACTTATAAAAACTGAAATTGAATCAGAGAAGAAACTGAAAATGAATGGGGGCAAGGGAGGCAGGTAATCGCTTCCTTCGCCTGTAAGTCTCCCTGCTCAACTTTCCCGTAATTTAATTCCGACGCTTTCCCTTCGATAGAGACATCCACTCTAGGGGTAGGGTAAGCACAATAACAGAATAAACCATTCGAACAAATTCGAGCAATTTGTCCACACAAAAAAAAAAATTCAAACAAATTCGAGTCCGTTACATAGGGCTTTGTGTGTCATTTTGAAGGTTGTCTAGAAATTTTTATGCCACGGACCCTCAAAAGAATATACTTTTGGCTTATTTACTGTTTTACTTTTCAGAACTCGACCTCGCTCTTACTTAATCACTCTAAAACAATAAATAAGCAAATACTTTTAGACTGAACTTAACTTTGTAGAGAATATAAACATATTACACAAAGTCCCTATTTATACTAATACAGAAAATCTATTTAAGGTAGAAAATAATATAGATATGAATACAATCCGATTTATAATAGGAAAAACTAATTGCTATGAGGAGATTGTGAAGTTAACTTCCGTGTGCTAAGAAAGGAAAGCAAACCAAACGTGAAGTTTGGCTTGCAAATTGTCAAAAAATATTATTGGTGGCAAATATACAGTCCTAATATTTCAGAGAGTATTTGTGCAATTTTCTTTTAAATGGTTGCGAAATATTATAACTTATATACAATATAAATAGAAGAAAGAAAATCAAAGCAAAGCCACCATATTATCATTGTCAATCGAACCACAAGAAGAGTTTTAATTGTTTATAGACAAAATTTAGTCCTTAATTTCATAAATGTAGACTTTTAGAATAAATTTAAAATATAGCCAAAAAAACAAAAAAACTCATCAGAATAGAATTAGATGCCCTTAAAATTAAACCCAATAACACCTACACGCCAAAATCATTTAAGATCCTTTACTTTACATCATGGACGAGTAATGCATATGGTTATGGTATATCACTGGGTCAGGGCAGCATAGAATTCGGCCAATTGGGCTTAGTCACTTTTTTCGAGACGGATGAAGATTTCAAAATATCGGGCCAAGCACGCCTATGTGGCTAAGCCCTTTGGGCTAGGCGAAATACTATCATATTTTTACCCTCAACTAGTTGGATACTATACGCCCGGATTTTTTACCCTCAACTAGAACTATACTGTTTTTTTTTTTACAGCTAAATTAAAATTAGGGGTGATTGCAATTCGAAAACCGACCGAATGATTGCGGTATAGCCAAAATATGAATCACCACCGAACCGCATAATTGCGGTTACCGGGGATGACGGTTGTCATGAAGTGCGGTTGGATTTTGTGGTATAACAAATATGCGAAAAAAAACTGAGAACAAAGATGTGAAGTGTAAAAACCGGAGATCAAACAGAGGAGGGAGGGGAGAGAGAAGGAAAAGAGAGGGGAAGGATAAGAAAATAAGTGAAGGCTCGTATTTTTGTGTTTCTTTGGGCAGTGAAAGGATTCCCTTGGGAACTCCAACGGGTAAGTATTAAAAATACATTTTTGGATATAATAATTTTAAAAAATGAAGGTGGTTTTTTTGTTTTTTTGTCAACAAAAAAATGAAGGTGGTTGGTTTCGGTGAGAGACAGACAGATTGAGTGTTAGTTTGACATTGTTTATTTAGGGTAATAAGTGATTTTAAAAAAAAATTTGAGAAGCCCAACCCGTTTGGTAAGCTGTGAGAAAATCATTTATTGTTAAAAATTGCTATGAGAGAAAGCTATAAAGGAAAGCAGCTAATGAGGTGCTTTCATTTTCTGATTATGCATGAATCAGTTTTGCAGAGGCGCTGAGTTTAATGATTATGCGGTAATCATTTTATGATTATGCGTAAAATCAATACCAAGAACACTTTTAGCAAAAAATTTACCAAACACCAAACTGCTTTATCTCACAGATGATTTCTCTCACAACAAATCTGACAGCAATTATTTTCACAACACATCAATGCCAAACTGGCTCTGAGAGTGAGAGATATTGAGTTGAGATGGAAGAGAGGTTGAGGGAGGAGGAGAGGCTTAGGGATTCATGTAAGTGCCCGTTTGGCATTGCTTATTTAAGGTAATAAGTGATTTTTAAAAAAAAAATTAGGAAGACCAGCCTGTTTGGTAAACTATGAAAAAAATCACTTATTGTTAAAAATTGTTATGAGAGAAAGCTATAAAGAAAAGTAGCTAATGAGGTGCTTTCATTTTCTGATTATGCGGGAATTATTTTTTAATTATATGAGAATCGGTACCAACGACGCTTTTAACAAAAAATTTACTAAAAGCCAAACTGTTTTCTCTTACAACAAATTTTTTTCACAACAAATTTAATATGAATTATTTTTACAGTATAACAATGCCAAACTTTGCCGCCGTAAAAGTTGTTAGTTAAATATTTCCATATTTCATATTCTAATCTATCCTTTCTGATGGCATGGGCAAGTCCATATTTCATATTTCATATTTCTATATAGAGAAAGACAAGCTGGCAGCCGCGAAAGAGGATTGATATGACTACCCTTGCAAAATTTCAAAATTCCAAAATATTTTATTGTTGGCCTTATCTCTATATCTAACAAAACGCACTCTGATGACACTTAACTGAAAATAATGGAAGACCTGAAGCCCTCCCCTCCAAACTCATCTCCTCTTACTCCCCTCAGCTTTCTAGAAAGATCTGCCACCGTCTACGGTGACTGCCCCTCTCTTATTTACAACGATACCACCTACACATGGACGCAGACCCACCGTCGATGCCTCCGAGTCGCTTCCTCTATATCATCGCTCGGCATCGAGAGTCGCCACGTGGTGTCTGTTCTCTCTCCCAACACCCCCGCCATGTACGAGCTCCACTTCGCCGTCCCCATGTCCGGCGCTATCCTTAACACCATCAACCTTCGCCTCGACACCCGCACCATCTCCATACTCCTGCGCCACAGCGAATCAAAACTCGTCTTCGTCGACCACCAATCGCGATCCCTCGTCCTCGACGCCATCTCTCTCTTCCCGCCTGACACCCCGAAACCTCTCCTCGTCCTCATTGCCGACGATGCTGACGCACCCCAACGCACACCGCTTGATCGTTTCCTCTGCATGTACGAGGACATGATCGAGAGAGGCGATCAGGACTTCGAGTGGGTTCCGCCGACCAGCGAGTGGGACCCGATGACCCTCAACTACACATCGGGCACCACGTCGTCGCCGAAGGGCGTGGTTCACTGCCACAGAGGCGTCTTCATCATGGCCATCGATTCCCTGATCGATTGGGGCGTTCACAAACAGCCGGTCTACTTGTGGACCCTACCCATGTTCCACGCCAACGGCTGGAGCTACCCGTACGGGATCGCGGCCCTTGGCGGAACCAACATATGCCTCCGCAAATTCGACGCCCAAATCATCTACGCCGTGATTAAACGACACCGTGTAACTCACATGTGCGGCGCACCCGTGGTGCTCAACATGCTCACAAACGTCCCTCCCGGAACCGAAAAGCTCGAGAACCCTGTTCAGATCTTGACAGCTGGAGCTCCGCCACCAGCAGCGGTTCTGCTCCGGACCGAATCGATGGGGTTCGTGGTGAGCCACGGGTACGGGTTGACCGAAACGGCGGGGCTAGTGGTGTCGTGCGCGTGGAAGGGGAAGTGGAATTTGTTGCCTGCGAGTGAAAGAGCGAGGCTAAAGGCGAGGCAAGGAGTGAGAACGGTTGGGCTGACTCGAATGGACGTGGTGGATCCGAACTCGGGGCGGAGTGTGAAACGCGACGGTTTGTCGCTTGGGGAGGTCGTTTTGAAAGGAGGGTCTGTGATGCTGGGGTATTTGAAGGACCAATCGGGGACGGTCAAGTGTATGAAAGGCGGATGGTTTTACACCGGTGACGTGGGGGTGATGCACGCCGATGGCTATTTGGAAATTAAGGACAGATCAAAGGACGTAATTATAAGCGGGGGCGAGAATCTGAGCAGCGTGGAGGTTGAGTCGGTGCTGTATACGCACCCGGCGGTGAACGAAGCTGCGGTGGTGGCGAAGCCTGACGAGTTTTGGGGGGAGACGCCGTGCGCGTTTGTGAGCATGAAGAGTGACGTAAGCCCTAAGCCGACGGAGAAGGAGATGATGGAGTATTGTAGGGGGAGGCTGCCGCACTACATGGTGCCCAAAACGGTGGTGTTTAAGGAGGAGCTGCCGAAGACGTCGACTGGGAAGATTCAGAAGTTTGTGCTCAGAGAGATTGCCAAGGAGATTGGGTCGTCCAGCAGCAGGGTGAGCAGGATGTAATTAGTCAATTAATTTAATTAATTAAAGGAACGATAATGATTTGATTATGATGGGGGAGATTTTGCTTAGGTACGACAAGGTGATACATATCGTTTCATGTACGTGTAATTTTCTGTGAATTTTCAAATTCACGTATGATTTAATATTCCTCATTTTCCGGTTGTGTACGAAACCTTGATCACGACGAGGCTTGATGGAGAAAGAAAATGAAATATAAGAACGCTGTAAAAGTTGAATGTCGGTTTACTGCAGCAAGGAAGGTGGTCCATGAAACAGAAAATTGCAAAATTACTTCAACAGGGTATTAAATGAATTTAATTGTCGATAAAAAAATCAATAATGCTATTGGACACACAAAACAAAATTGACCATATTAGTTTACCAAATTTTTGAAGATCTCCATTAGCTTACTTGTTTGAAGATCTCCATTTACTCTTGAATTCCTAAAATCACTTAGAACCTACGAGAGCAACATGAAAATATTTTACCATAACTGACCCAACAACCAACTCAGCCATACTAACCGCGTGCCACACTTTGATAGGCTATCACCTTAACGTATTGCCATGAAGTAATGCCAATAAGTCTCACTCGAAATGTTGTAGCAAGTGAGGACTCTACGCATCTCACATATTTAAAGTTGATTGAATTTTAGGCATCAACATTGTCCCCAAAATGTCATTCTTGTTATCCCAACTAGTGAAAGGAAGTGAGTCAATAATTTAGGCTATCACCTTAACGTATGGCTACGAAGAAATGCCAAGAAGTTGAGGACTCTCCATCACCTATAAAACGAAGACTAATTACATACTTTGATGAGGACTCTTTTTGTCCCCTTTTCTTTGGACCAGCCCACTTATATGTCAAAGGCACATGCATCTCACATATTTAAAGTTGATCGAATTTTAGGCATCATCATCCTTAAAAATGACATTCTTGTTAGTGGAAGGAAGCAGTCAATAATTTAGTAGGGCCCAAATCAGATAAGTCATTCTATAGTAAGGGCTTTATTTATGGCCCTTAGGTGATGTCTTATATTTTAACTGTTGGATCAGGCTAACTAATTTGATCCAACGACTGACTAATTTGATCCAACGATTAAGAGATAAGACCTTATATAAGAGCCATATATAAGGCCCTGTTTGTATCCAGTTTTGGTAAATAGACCAAAAATGGTCTAACGGGTCAAAAAGAATATTTTAAAGGAAAAAGCAGGCCCATTAACACTTGTCTTTTCTTAAAGAGTCATCTTTTTCCTAACGGGCTTTTTTTTGGTATAAATCAATAAGAATGCCCAAATTGTAAAGGATGAGATCCTTATCTAGCACTAAAGGTTAAAATCGGCAAACGTGTTTTCTAGGCCCACGTGGGAGGCTGAAGTGGATTATCACCATTAATGACGACTTGACCTGACAGAACCCGACCCAATTTTCGCTTTGGAATTCGAGCCAAGTCCGGTGCGTGTCCGACACCTGGCGAATGTCGGGCACAAAAGACCTTTTTACCCTTCTTGCTTCAAATTTTCTTTAAAATTCCCTTAGACTTCTGCCGAAATTTCGGCAGAGTCTCCCCTGTATTTTGACCAATCCCAAAATTTTTCACCTGTTAAACAATCAGTAAAACCATCCCAACAGCCAGAACTTCTCAAGAAACAGATCTCAGCTCCATTTTTCCACTAATACTAGATATCAGAGCATACTTTAAAGTTTTCAAGGTTTCAAGGATCTTCTACAAACTCTACCTTGGTGCGGAAGCTATAATTGGCCGGTGGTGGATCCCGCGTGCTTCTACGGCCTGGGGGTGAAAACAGTTTGAAGATGTGAGTGGACCAAACATAAGAGTTCTTGAAAACAGTTTAACAATCATAATAACCCCCACTATAAAAATCGTTAAATAAGCTGAATACGTACTCTTCATTTAAAGCATACTAAACTCAAAGTATTCTATGTAAATCATATTCAAGCTCGATAAATTTTATTCAAAAGCACTGAAATCAAAGCTTGTATAAAACACTGAACCCAAACTTGTCTAAAAGTACTGTACTCAAACCTTGTATAACTGAACAAAACTATATAAATGTATCAATGCCTAAAAAATCAGAGAAGCTAGTATAAAATAGCTGAAAGTCATAACTGTATAAAAGAGCTTAAAATTCTTTAAAATTACCACCTAATTGTACCCCTGTCTTATCCGTCAATTCCCTGGCAGGTCTCGGGCGTCACGCAGGCTACCCGAGCCGCAAACTGGCGAAATCAGGGGACTATGATCAGCCTGTCCGCCGGCAGATTCCTCGATGACACCAAGTCAACTCGAGTCGCTCTGGCAGGATGCAGGGGACCGTAGTCAGCCTGATCCGCAATCCTGGCAGGTCTCGGGGACACAGAGTCAGCCGAGCCGCAATCCTGGCAGGTCTCGGGACACCAAGTCTGCCGAGCCGCAAATCCTGGCACTCACGGTCCGAGCGTCCCCGAAACTCGTGAGGCAAAGTCAAGTGCACTGACATAAACTGAAATCGGACTGGATGTCCGTAGACATCGGCCCAACTCTGGGTAATCACCAAAAATTAATGGGTACGAGGTGGTTTTAAAATAAAATCCTTTAGAAAAATCTGAATAACAACTGAAATCTCAAGTTGTGCTGCTATTTCTTCTGTCATAAGCCTCAAAATCTGTATTCTATAACTCTTAAGCATGTAAAAGTAAGCAGCACACAACTTATAGAACTATTTCTGTATTAATCATGCTCGGAAACACAATAAAGCTTACTCAAGATCAAATAAGGAATTTAGTCAAATAAACTCGTTTATAAAAACTCTTTTATATAAAATCAATATAAAATCACTTATAAAATCTTATTTATGGAAAACCTCTATATAACTCATTTATATAAAATAATTCATGAAAGAAAGTCCACTCACAGATGGTCCAAGCTACTTTGACCCTTCGAAGGTCTCTTTTGCAATCCTTTTGGGCTCCTGATGCCTGATTACCCATAAAGATTAAATTAATAGACTGCTGACTAAAAAGAATTTCAACTAAATCCCCTGCCCCCGGCTCCTAGAAATACGTGCATCTTCTTCCAAGTTACTCGTATGCCCTCGTTAGCCCTTTCAGACACTTGGACGAGTTTTGGGAAGGTCCGATGCTCAACTAAGTGATAAACTGCCTGATCGGCCGACCCGGGACCCCATGGGTCCACGACCTTCGATGGCCAATCTGGGCTTCCCTGAAGGTTCCTTACAGAGAGGGAACCGTGTTCTGCAAATTGGGTCCGAAATGGACGGTCGGATTAGCTAAAATTGCGTTATCGCTTAAAATCCAAACCATAGCCCCAGGGTTCGCGATTCCGGAGTATCCGGGACTCTGATTCGTAATCCGTCGAATCCTACACGATCATGACATCGTGTAGACCGACATATCTGAAATTCAGCGCGATCCGAATATTTAACGACACTGCACCCACGGATCGCGCGATATGGAAAATTCGTTCGGGGCTCAAACGGACTCCGAATCGAGATCCGCGAAATCCCACACGCTCGTGACGACACGAGGGTCACAAAACTGGACAGAATTACATCACTACACTCGCCCACGCGCTCCAGCACGCGCAGGCAGCTTTGGGTGTCCAAAGCGATACAGGGTGGCCGAAAAAATCTCGGAACCAAGACTCCAAACTCCTACCCTGGGTAAAACACCCCATTTCGAGTCACTTTTGTTCTTGGACAACCCCCAAAAAGTGACCAGAAATAGTAGTTTCGAGCGGCCGAAGTTCCGGCCAAACTTCAAGTCGAAAATCGAACCCCTTAGAGCTAAATTCCATCGAGACCCACATACCCCTCAGCTAGAACATGAAAAATAGTTTAGAAACCACACCTTAATCGATCGATTTGGTGGAGAAACGAAGGAGAATGTTGAGCTGGAAGTTCGGGTGGCTTCGAAGGAACCTCCGTCGGAAATCATGGTTTTCCTGCCAACTCAGGGCGGCCCAAGGGTGGAGATTGGTTTGAAAAGGTAGGGGACTCGATGGCGGTTCCAACGCCACCGGTCCCGTGGCCATTGGTGCTCAGAGGCGGCGCCAGAAGCCTCTGGAAGGCGGCGGCCCGTTTCGCGCAGAGAGAGAAAGAGCTGCTGGGTTTATATAGATGCAACTTCAAAATATTTACGGTTATGCCACTGAGACTCTTTTGACCATAACTCTTTCGTTACAACTCCGATTCGGGCCCACTCCGTGTCTACGGACTCATTTCGCCGTGCTCTACGTAATGGCGCAAGCGGAATTCCCAAATTCTTTCTCGATTAAAAAGTCAACTTTTTCCCTATTAAATAATGCGAGGGTAAAATTGTTTTTTTGCTAAAAGATATTTTCCTTACTTTTTTAGATATTTTCTTTCTTTATAAATATTTTGTTTTGGGTTATTACATGACCTCCTTCTCTCCCAACAAGAAAACAAGCTGTATAGAAGCCACCAAAACCAGAGTAGGATCAAATTGTCAGCCAGGTCTTCAAGTACGAAGGAGTCAAATCAAGAGAACTTCATAAAGAAAACCAACGATTCCTGACAGAAGCCCTCCATCATTCCCTCTATAAACTGGTTAAGACCAACAAACCAACAGCTGACCTTGAACCGCAAGCCAAAGGCCTTTTCGCAGTTTCCATCATTACGAGCTCCTTCCATCTCTATTAATAAAGAGGCTCTACTTCAAAAGAAGAGGACTCTTTCTCCAAAATCACACTCAAGCGTCTTGAAAAACACTTGACAACTCTCAAAGATAACAATCTGCCTACTTTCTTTAGATAACCAGTCGACAACGCCTGTGTTTATCTCTCGTTGTTCTGCCATATTCATGATCTGATTTTCTTTTAAAAGTAATCTGTTTCAATTCATGTAATCACTTAACTGGATTGAGAAATCTCCAGTCTCTCATTCCTTGCTTTGTAATTTGAATTTAAGAATGATTGATGGGTTTAATTGAAGAAGGTTCTGTTATTCAGTCTTGTTTACACTTAGATCAGGTATAAGTTGCAGAAAATTGTCTTAAATAAATTCATCTAATTGCCTAAAACGAATTATAGATGATTTTAACATGTAAAATTAAATTCCCGCCTTCGTTCCTTTATAAAAGTCCAAAGAAACAACGTTCGGGCCCTAAAGGGAACTGGGGCCCGAATAAAATAGTAATGAGAGGAGGGATAGGAAGTTGAGTTGGGCCTAAATTATACCACTGGGCCCGAGTTAACTATTAATCCAGCCTGAGGACGATATAGATATTGAAACTGGTTGATAAAACCCAGATATGGTCTTACTAACTACGATCTTGGTCTCTCTCTCTCTCTCTCTCTCTCTCTCTCTCTCTTACCTGTTCAGGTACTGTTCATACTTGCCAGGTTGACACTCGCAGCAGAAAAAATATTGAAGTTGACAGGACCCGACCCAAATTCCCCTTTGGAATCCGAGCCGAACCCTGTTCGTGATCGACACCTGGCAGGTGCCGAGCACAAATAACCTGGTTGCCCTTCTGGTTACAAACTTAATTTCAAAATAGCCTTGACTTCTAGCGAAAATTCGGCAGAGTCTCCCATGTAATTTGTTCAATCCCAAAATTTCACCTGCCAAAACGAGCATAAATACAACCCAACTTCCAGCATGCGTAAATACATGTACAATCAAAAATAAAGTTCGAGCCCAGGGGCATTATCAGAGCATCTATACCAGTTAATTTACAAGAAGAACATTTGGAGGGTCAAGGACCCTACACTAAGCTGAAGAGATGCAGGAAGCGGAAACTGCCCTGTGGTGGCTTTCAGATGCACGTCTACAACCTGGGGGCGCAAAACATTTAAAATGTGAGTGGACCCAAAAACAAAGTTTTAAGAAAAAATAGCATAAGAACATACTAACTCCACTCAAAAAACAGTTATACAAAACTAATTCATTCTTTTAATCATATACATACTGAAATCAATGCACTCAATATATAAATATATGTCAAGCATACTCATATCATTTTTAAACTCTTAAAAGCACTGAAAATAGTTTAAACTACCACCTAGGTGTACCCCTTAAATTCTGTCAATTCCTGATAACCCGTCAATTCCCCTGGCAGGTCTCGGTGACACAAAGTCAACCCGAGCCGCAAACTAGCAGGATTCAGGGGACCGTAGTCAACTTGATCCGCATTCCTGGCTCCCACGGTCTGGGCATTCCCAAAACTCGTGAGGCAGATGTCAAGCGCGCTGACAAAACTGAAGGCAAACTGGATGTCCGTGGACATCGTCATATCCGAAGGCAACATATACCGAAGGCAACTGTTTCTATAACTGGGTACCTAAGGTGGCTTAAGAAAATATAAAATTTTTGAAAGGTCTGATGAATAACTGAATTTTTGTTAAATCTAGAACTCTGATGCCATTTTATCTGATATATATCTCAATCTTTACTCTACACATCTTTTTAGCATTTTCAACTAGGCAGCATATAAATAAAGATATTTAACTTCAACACATCATGCTAGAAAAACCATAATCAATAAAACTTATTCAAGATCAAATAATGAAATTCATTTGCATAAAATCATTTATAAAAGAAAAGTCCACTCACAACTGGTCCGAGCTCGCTGGACCTTTTAAAGGTCCTTCCTGCGGGTCAACTGGTGCCCGGGTGCTGATTCAATTATCATAATAATATATATTAATAAAACTGCTCGATATAAATATTTAAATAAAATCCTGACCCCTGACTCCTAGAAGTGCGTGCATCCAATTAAAGTTACTCATATGCCCACATTAATGTTTCGTTAAACCTAGGACACAAGTCCCAAGAGTTTGGTCTCAAACGGACGGTTGGTTTGGTCACAAACGCACGAACAACGGTTCGAACCCATTTAACCCGGAAATCACACCAGATGCGAAATCTGTTCAGGGTTCATACGTTATCCAAATTAAGATCCGCGAATTCCTACATGCTCGTGACGACACGAGGATCATTTTATGGCTGAGTATGGTCCCCACCAAACTGCCCCACGCGCCGCCACACGCGCCAGCAGCGTGTGGGTGGCTTGAGAAATTCATGGCGGCCGGAAAAACTCCAAACCGCAGGCCCAAACTCCTAACTTAGATAAAACACCCATTTTGGAACCACTTTTGTTCTTGGACCTACCTCAAAAAGTGGCCGAAAGTGGCCGAAATCACACTTTCAAAACCGACTGAAACCTAGATTGGAAAATCGAACGATGTACGCTTGGAATTTCTGGAATCCTACCCAACCAACAGCTAGAGCATGGAAAATAGCTAGAAAACCATACCTCACTCGTCCGATTTGGTGGCCGGATGAAGGAGAACGAAAGCTTGGAAGTTCTATCAACTCCGGCGTGATTCCAAGCTTTTTCCAGCGAAAAATAGCTGTTCCAAGGGCAGGGACCAGTCGGGAAAGGAAGAGGAAGCGGCGGTGGTTCGATTGGGTCCGGTCCCGTTGATTGGAGTGGAGTGTGGCGGTGGTTATGGAGGTTTGAAGGTGACGGGTTAGAAAAAAAAAAAACAGGGGAGGGGGGGCTGTGGTCTGAGGAAGAAGAGTGAGGGAAGAGAGAGAGAGAGTCAGATTTTTTTTTTAAAAATCCTGATTTCAAAAATTACCACTTTGCTCTTCTAAGTATTTTGACCGTATTTTCTTCGTTATAACTCCGATTCGAGTCCACGGACTCGTTTCGTCGCGCTCTACACAAAGATACAAGTAGAATAGTCAAATTTTTTCTCGGTCAAAAAGTCAACTTTTCCTTTACTAGAATATTCTAAGGGCAAAAGTGCCCTTTTCTCTTAATAGTTTAATAGTTAAATATTAATTAAGGTTTGGGTTATTACAGAAGTCCTCTTAACTGAGGCGTAGAAAAGAATCAATCTAGGTCAGTACCCCCCTTGGAGCACAATGGTTTGAGAAGAGGTCCAAAAAGAGACGCTCAAACTTCATCAGGATTAATCATTCATAACCATCCACACCAGATCTATTGGGCTGGTCATATACCCAATAGTGGCACGCCTACGCAACACCATGAATCAGAGTCACGAAGAGTTGAGATACAGGGCCTCAATCAAGCCCGCTCGCTTTTGGCAAACTGATTCAACTTTCAATTTTATTCAGAAATTGAAGAAGTCCTCTCTGCGAGCCAAGAGACGCATCCAATCGAGGCATTGGTGTTGCTCAAGCAAGCCTCTCCGCTCCTATGAGCAAAGCCGAACCCCGTAGGCGGCCAAAAGGAGCGGTGGACAAAGAAAAGGACAAACAGGCCCTCACTATAGAATTCTTGATATATCTCTCGAACTCTGAGCCTAGAAACCCTACTTGGGTCCTACAAATTGTAGCCCATCTCGTACTCAATGTTTGTTGATCGGGTTGTTCTACTTCAGGAGATTAAGAAAGATTGACATTAATTTGTGCATTTACCTGACACAACTTTATGTAATTAATTTTTTTAAAAGTAAAATAAGATATTTTTTAAGAAAATATATTAAACAGAACAAACACATATCTCAAACAATTCATGCGTATTCTAATTAAATGTCCTCCCTTCCATGTGTAACGTACTGGCTGGCTTGACATGTCTTTGTTTTTGGTGCAAATTTGCTTCACATGAGTCTTTGAGTAATGCACGCCATGTGTTCGTTAAATTGTTTGTATAGCTAGGCTTACCTTTGGGCTGACAATATTGCTTGCTCGTTTGTCCAAAATGAAGTTTCGGAAGATGTCTGTGTCCAATGTGTTTCATGTGTTTCATGGTACAACTTATTACCTCCGTGCTTGAAGTGTCTCTTTTTAACGAGGTTCATGATAACATGATATGTTTGGTCCAAGTTTGCGTTTATTAATTGCCTTTTAGGCTGCCTTTTCATGAAGTACATTTTTTTATTTTTATTTTTGGTTACAATGAAAGCCCATCTTAATACAACACCGGATATAAATTACAATAGGACAAAATCTTTTTCTTTATAATAGTAAATAATGGAGTTTACGTTTAAATGTTGAGAAGAGCTTCAAGGAGGGAAAAATGATCGAACTAAGAAAGGTGATAAAAATAAAAAAAATAAAAAAAATAAAAAAAAGGTGGGAGAAGCATGGCTAGTGGTGCAAAAAAAATTTCTTCTAACGGGGATAATATTATTTTGCTATTTTTGACCAATAACATAAAGACATGTGAAAAAATAATCCTACATGTCATTACGTTATTGGCTGAGAATAACAAAAAGTGTTATATCCATTGCATGGCAGTATTTCTCTCTTGTGGTGGAACCAAGAATTTATGTGTTGGGGGGCCAACATATAAACCAAACAAGACATTAAAAAATTTCAAATTTTCAACCTTAACAATGTTTGGAAAAATAAAAAATAGAAAATAATTGTTTATTCAATTAGTATTAAAATAACACTCTTCAATATATCATATCTCGAAAACCATCTATGATTGAGTCAATGCTAAAATTTTATGCAATTTTCCTTTCGATGTACATAATCAAAGAGTCTGTGAGAAATTTTCACTCATATAAACATATACAAATGTATTATCATAAAAAATAAATAAACAAAGAATAAAAACTATGACTATGTAAAGTTATCTAACTTGGAATTAAAAAATTTGAAGCAGGATGTTGGAGAGCAAACAACCAAATTCAATTATTTCCTTTTGATGTGTGCGACTGCTTCAAACGAAGTTCATGTTGCTTCATATAGGAATAAAAATTAAAATTCCAATCTTTTTTTATTTGGATAAAAGTCTACTTCTTATTTTTTAAAATTTTATTTGATTGGATGTTTTTATTTTTTATCAATATATTGGTGGGCTCTAAATTCACTTTTAGTCTTTCTATTTTGTGAAGAAATCACCTAGTCTTTTACTTGTAAAGAGAAATGCATCTTTCTTTATTGTGAGGGAGCCACAAACAATAATTATTATGTATACTTCCTACACTAATAGAAAGCAAAGACCAAATATTAAATTGTGACAAAATTTTGGAGGACCCAGACCCCTTCAGGCCTTAACAAGCCTCCGCCCCTGTTTCTCTCTTTTCTGTCTCCTTTGTCTTTTTTGGGTCTCGCTTTCTCTCATATAAACAGTGTGGCAAACAAAATATATCATTTAAACAGAATTCAATAGTTCATGGAGGAACGATTGCTTAGAGAAGAGTAAAGAGGTAAAAAAGATATCCACCTCCTAATGATACTTGTGAGTCTTTAACAAAGTATATTACAATGACAATGGATCCTAAAATCATACAGCTTAAATTTTAACTTGAACAAAATGGCACTAGGGAAATTACAAAACTAAATACATGGATGATCATATAAATGTCTAAAATTAACTAAATTATCTTCCATTATGTTGACTTCACTAAAAATATGTCAAACGGAAAAATAAGACATTTGCTCCAACATATACAAAAACTCATGACCGATAGATCGAATATCACATGGCGTTGGGGTATTCTTATTAACAATATGTAATTTAACCTTGAAGTCTTCTTTTTCTAATATACATTTCAAAGACGAACACACTATCTTAACCAATTCACCTAATCTACATCTACATAAATAATTATTTGGCTAGAAAATTGCAAACATGTGTTATTTCTTGTCAAAATATGAAATTACAACACTCTTGAGTCTTGATGAATCTTCTTGCTTTTTTTTTTTTTTTTTTTTTTAAAAACCCCCAAACAACAACCATGCCTTTGTTCCGTTTTGATTTTCCCTTTTTTGCGTTTAACGAACATTTTTTTGTTTTTAGTTTTCACGTGTTTTGGTCCCCAGTGGTCCATTTTTCCCACCCTCATTTATTTTCTTAAAATATTCACAAGCCGGCCTCACGTACTAGCTTGACCCTTGACCCTACCTCCACTAAATGAAAGACCGTACGAACTCCTAATAAAGTCTGAATCTTAATAGGAGCTCTAGCTTTTGTTTTTGTACTTTTTCCCTTCTCTTTGTGCTAAGTGTCATTTTCCTTATACTTAAATGCATCACACAATTTAGTTTTTGTTTTTCAAATTTACCCTTTTAAAATGTATTGGCTTTTATATTTCCTTCAATTTATTCAAATTTTGATATAACTTCTTTAGCACATTGTTAAAAAATAAATAATAATAAAAAACATAAGAAAAACGTCATATTTAAAAAAATAATAAAAATAAAGTTTGTTTCATGACATTGTTATCATCTTTATTTTGTTACGCGTTCTCTTTGGAAAAATTAAAATTTTAAAAAAACTTCAGTTTTTATTTTTTTATTTAATTTTTAACAAGGTGATATTAAAGTTATAAAAAAAATAGATTGTTATTAAAAAACATAAATACATTTAATAAGGGTAAACTTGGAAAATAAAAACTAATTTGTGTGATGCATTAATGACATTAATACTATTTTGAGTGTAAAAAAAGTGACACTTATCATAATAAGAGAATGTCTATAAAAAAAAGTCAGACAGAAGGTTGGTAGCTCCCAATCCTGATAAAGCCTCAGCTTTTTGTGTACTTAAAACCAATGCAAACCTCCCTCTCCTTCCACCACTCTCACCACCTCTTCATCCTCTCTCTCTCTCTCTCTCTCTCTCTCTCTCTCTCGCCATTTCAAACACCTCCCAAAAATGGACCAGTTGAAGCCAAGCCCTGCAAATCTCTGCCCTCTCACTCCCCTCACTCTCCTCGAAAGAGCAGCGGTTGTCAACGGCAACTGCCCATCCATCATCTACACCGCCACCACCACTACCACCACCTACACTTGGGCCCAAACCCACCGTCGATGCCTCCAGCTGGCCTCCTCCATCTCCTCCCTCGTCAAGCGCTCCCAGGTGGTCTCTGTGGTGGCCCCCAACACCCCAGCCATGTACGAGCTTCACTTTGCGGTCCCCATGTCCGGGGCCATCCTCAACAACATCAACACCCGCCTCGACGCCCACACCATCTCCATCATCCTGCGCCACAGCGAATCAAAGCTCATCTTCGTCGACCACCTCTCCGTCTCTCTCACCCTCCAAGCACTCTCTCTCTTCCCGCCTCACCTCCCAAAACCACTTCTCATCCTCATCACCGATGATGAGCACCGCTCAACACCGATCCCAGCCGTTGATAATAAGTACTTCCTTGACACTTACGAGAATCTAGTGAGGAAAGGGAATCCGTCGTTCGAGTGGGTCCGGCCGGCTAGCGAGTGGGCCCCGATGGTTTTAAACTACACCTCCGGAACGACTTCGTCTCCGAAAGGCGTCGTGCACAGCCACAGAGGCTTGTACATCGTCACCTTGGTTTCCATCATAGACTGGTCCGTACCCAAACACTGCGTGTACCTGTGGACTTTGCCGATGTTCCACTCAAACGGGTGGGGGTACCCGTGGGCCATGGCCGCAGTGGGTGGAACCAACATTTGCCTCCGCAAGTTCGACGCTCCCAAAATCTACAGCTCAATCCGAGCCCACAACGTCACTCACATGTGCGCCGCGCCGGTCGTGCTCAACATGCTCGTCAACCACCCGATATCCGACCCGCTCCCGCACCCGGTTCACATCCTCACTGGTGGAGCCCCGCCGCCGTCAAGCGTCCTGCTTCGGGCCGAGTCAATCGGGTTCTTGGTTTGCCACGGTTACGGGTTGACGGAAACGGGTGGGGTTGTCGTGTCATGTGCTTGGAAGCCGGAGTGGAATAAATACCCGATGACGGAAAAAGCAAAGCTGAAAGCGAGACAAGGGGTGAGGACGATTGGGATGACGGAGGTGGACGTGGTGGATCCGGATTCGGGTTCGCCAGTGAAGCGAGACGGGTCGGAGATTGGGGAGATAGTGTTCAAAGGCGGGTGCGTGATGCTGGGGTATTTCAAAGACCCGGAGAATACAGCAAAATGTTTGAAGAAAAACGGGTGGTTTTTTACGGGTGACGTGGGCGTGATGCATCCCGATGGCTATTTGGAAATTAAGGACAGATCCAAGGACGTTATTATAACCGGGGGCGAGAATCTGAGCAGCGTGGAGGTTGAGTCCGTGCTCTACGCGAATCCGGCTGTGAACGAAGCGGCGGTGGTGGCGAAGCCCGACGAGTTCTGGGGGGAGACGCCGTGCGCGTTTGTGAGCTTGAAAAGTGACGTGAGCCCTAAGCCGACGGAGAAGGAGATCATGGAGTATTGCAGGGAAAATCTGCCGCACTACATGGTGCCCAAAACGGTGGTGTTTAAGGACGAGCTCCCGAAGACTTCGACTGGGAAGATTCAGAAGTTTGTGCTCAGAGAGATTGCCAAGGCGATTCGGTCGTCGTCGTCGTTGAGGACGACAAGTCGTATGTGAGAGAGAGAGAGAGAGAGAGAGAGAGAGAGAGAGAAAGAGACAAAAAAGTGGCAGAATAAACAGTGAAGAGTGACGTGGATTTGAGTCGGGTCGGGCGAGTTCAGTGTTTGTTTATAAGGTTGACTAATTACGATTATTAACGTGATAATTATGCTTAACGAGATTCTCAGATTCCCGCGTCAATATTTGTGCAGGGCGGGCAAAGTATTCATTGGAAGAGAACTGCATTAATCATATGCTTTTGATACATATTTTTCTATTTGGAAGTTGTGTAAGATAAAATAATTAACATTATTGTTAAATCCATCTCATTATTTACGTGGACTTGATTTGATTTTGTAATTTATCCTTTGTGATGTATCTTGCAAATAAACCTATGTTACAAATTCATTGATCCAAAGATTCTTGGGAGACGAAAGCCTCACTCTACGACACCAACTAATATCAACCAAAAGAAGATAGTTGATTCGATTCTCTTTTATTTTTTATTATATTATCTTTCTTCGTATTCTCGTTACTTATTAGTAAACATGTCATTACTATAATTGATTTGCGGAACAGGTCTATCTCATGGAAGAGTTTCTCAAAAGTTCGGAATAATGTGAGCAATTATTTATAATACGTGGTGGTAGGGTGGGTCAAGAACTATGGATATAATTTCTTCTTTGCATAAATCATACACTTTCTTTTGCGCGCATTAACAACAATTATGCGTACTTTTTCTGGATATATTAGATATGGCAAACAAGCCATGTTTGTTCAAGGTGGAGTTGATTACAAAGAAGAGGACATTTTTCAGCACTAGCATCGCAATCGCGTGCTGCATGCGAAGAAGAGCCATTTCGGACCAATTCGGTGGATAACGGGGACACGTGAACATGTCATGTCTTGTTCTGGAAAAATGGACTACTCCTCCAACCTTACAAGGCCTCTGGATTAGGCTAGTCTGCATGCTTATAGTTCTGTGAAGCTATTACAATCATTGATTAATAATTATGATATCATCGTAATTGTGGATGACTTACGTTAGCAAAATTCTTAAATACTCTTAACGAGACATTTTTAATTTGTGACCTTGGTTCAACATACAACTAAAATATCCGAAAACTTGAGGCTCTAGAAGCTTCAAAACGCAGTTGTTTTTGCTTTTTGGTCATCATGCGTCCAAAGACACTAACTCAAAACATTTCTTAAATTTAATCATATTATTATCTCTCCTTTAATAATTGTAGTGTCATTTAAAATGTTAGGCTGAAAAGATTTGCATTTCACGTGTTCATATACTCGTTGAGATCCACAATGAATTATTATTATCATTACTATTAGACATGTGCATTATCAGCATGTTCAAAAAATGAACTAAAGTAGATTAGAATAATGTATCTAATAATTAGGGTGATTTCTTGTGGATCACTTAACGTGATTTATTTGGTTTTGTTTTAAAAAGTCTTGTTATTAATAATTACGATTCGTTTGAGAGTGATACTAGATATGTCATAATTACTTTCGGAGAGAAGCACCTTCCATGTAGTTCTCCATAAAATCACTTAAAACCACTACAGAGATTATATATGGAGAGGTAATTCTCCACAGAAGTCCTTTTTGGTCTATACAAAATCACTCTCACACGAGCCTTTTGTTTACACCATAATGAACCGAGCAGACCCAGCATCAAAACGACTAGCACCAAGGCAGCCACGCCTTCTCCCCTGCCAAAGGAAGACACACTTCCGAGGTGCCAGACACCTGCCGAAGCTCCCAACTGCCAAACCTAATCTCCAGGACATGTGTCGCCACCACAACGACTTGCACAAAGTCCTATATTGGAACTTTGTGCAAAGCTCCTACTTTCACCTCCCTATAAATAGGGAACAGTACCCAAGTAAAAAGGGTAACTATTCTCCCAGTTTTACTGTTACTCTGCCAGAATTACTACTTGTAACTGACTTAGGCATCGGAGAGCCTTCGGCCGGCACCCCACCGGTGTCCGAAGCTTAACGATTGCTTCTCCCACTTTATCTTCTGCAGGTCTCCCACCAACCTATTTCACCAAGGGCCTCAGCCCTCTTCCCTGCTGAAGACCCTGCACATCTCATCACTAAGTTGAACTCAATATTGGCCGGGCCATTTTGAGCATCAACACCTTTAATAGTCAATTACCCAGCCACACAACCCTAATAATACATTCCTTAATCTACTCTTCCTACATAATACTGTTCCACATATCTCATAAAATTATAAATTATGACAAAATAAAGAGTGTCATCATCTCCTTCTTCAAGTGCATAGACTGGTCCATGACAGCATATATATTGTCTTCAAGAGCAGCAACTCACATGTTTTATAGAGCACAGGTTGTCTTGAAGCAATTAATAAGTGCCCAGTTGTTCATCAAATAAGCTAAGACACATTCACGTGCATGGATAATAATTCATTATATTAACCAAAACAATAACATGCATCAGTTACACGACCGACAACTTCGATATTAAGTGATCACTTCCAAAACTACCAGCCGGGATCTCCAGACGAACTTATTACTTCCACATTTGTTTTCTTCTATAATCCATACCCTACACAATTAACTCTTTTTTATCTGTTATTGCTGCTCTAAATAAGTCATCTTGTGACCTTTCCTTCTTCTTTAGAGATGCTTTCAATTTTTTTGTTGTTGAAAAAACTGAGGATAATCAAGGTGCAATTATGTGACATGACTCTCAATTCTACCTCTCCTCTCTTTAGGCTTGTAACAAGATCGAATTCGGTTGAGATTAGCCTTAATCCAAGTCCAAATCCATTTATAATCAGATTCAGAGTCAACTGATCAATCCACATCGGATTTGAAATAAAAATTATTATTCATATAATATATATAAAAGAAAGTCATTATCAATCAAATTACTCTTAACAAGTCAAATTAATATTCATGTAATTAACAATAGGCTTGTTGACTTTCTAGAATACCAAAATTTTTAGACTTGTTGACACACACTCTATTGACATTGACCGGTGGTAGCCATAGTCTAAAATATCGACGAAATATTGAGGATATTATCATTTTTTCGAGTCACGGATATTTCGAAACGTATTCATACACATATCGTATAAATATCGATAATATCATAAAATATCTATATCAATAATTTCGCTCACACTTTAGCAATATTTTGTCAAAATATCGCTATAATATCAAAAATATTGATGCAATGAAAAAAAAAAAAAAAAAACACAAAGCACACACCCAAAGGGGATCCGAATTCCTGCCATTTCACTCCTCCAACGCCTTAACCACCATATTACTTGTGTTTTTGTGATAATATGCAAATGAGAACTTTATGTGGTAATAAGTCACTCATATATGTAATGTATAAAGTGTAAAATATTATAGTAAATCATCATATATAAATTATTATGGTGTATTTAATATTCTTTCATCAATTACTACATATTTTCTACACTTACAATGTTTGTCGGCTCGCTATATAATCAACTTAAATTAGTTAAACACATCATGCAATGCATTAACTTCCAATTTTTTGTGATAAACTAATAGATAATTGACTAAATAAACATCTTCCAAAGTTTCAATAAAAAAATTCCAAATTTTTCTTATAATTTCCGTGATTTTTATTCAATTTTTATAGATATTGATAATATCCCGATATTTCCATCAAAATTTCATTGTTTTTGAACTACCAATATGTCCGATACCATCAATATGTTAGACCTCGATAGTAGCCCCTGTTAATAGCATGGGTAGAACTTGCCCTAAAAACCGGCTCATCAAGGAAGGATGCTCAGGGGCTCTTAAACCAATCTAAGATGCTTATTTTTCCAATGTGGGACCTTGAGTCATAAGTAACACATTGACTTTGAAAGACATGGAAAATGGATATATAAATACGAAACACTTAAAACCCCAATTTCATGAAACAAGCTTACAAGGCATATACAAAATTTCATCCACCGTGCGGAGAACTACTGCCTATGGAGAAAACTGAACAGTGGTTCCCCCACATAAAGGACTACAAAAAGACACTCATCCTTCCCCACAACAAGAATCACAATTACAAAACCTACCTATTACTCAAAAAATCAACCTGTATATCCCCTGCTCACAAGGGGACTGCTCCTACATTGCTATACCAGACGGTCAACTATGCTTTGAACAGAATGTCGACTTATGTCACGCAATCATCGTCCTTCGTGAAGATCTTCAGAGAAAACTGCGGCCCTAGACACATTGTCATTATCTAAGGCACTTAGACCAGAGTAAGGACCAGACGAGAACATTGAAGATGACACATCGGACTCAAAGGTAGTTGATGACTGCCTGTGATTGGGTCTGGCAGTGGAAGAGGTTAACATGGAATCCTGATACTCGGTGATTCGTTGCACCATCTTCAATGACTGTACCACTTCACCCATTGTAGGGCGTTGGCTTGCCTCAGGAGCAACACAAGCTGCTGCAATCGTGCAAACTCGTACAAAATCTTCCGTTGGGTACTTTCCTTCAAGACTAGGATCAGCGAGCTCATCCAGCCTATCCTTGTCCCTAAGAATTGGCCTTGCCTGGAAGATAGAAAACCCAATGTCACACAAACCATCCAAAATAATAATGGCAAAAGACCAATTGAATATACTTTATGCTTCAAAAGAAGGAACAAATATACCACTAGTTTTTTTCTTTTTCTTTCTTTCCTAAGAATATTAAACTGGTTACTTTTTATCCTTTTCGATAGAAATGGTCAATTTAAAAACAGAAGAATGAGGGGCTGTATGAATAATACTAACCCAGGTCACAAGATTCTCCTGCCCGGCTGGCTGTGACATATCTACAGGCTTTCTTCCAGTGAGTAATTCAAGAAGGACAACCCCATAGCTGTAAACATCACTTTTAACAAGTAGGTGTCCAGTCATGGCGTACTCTGGAGCTACATACCTGTAAAATTAAATAATTACATCTAAGTGCCATTCCAAATGATAGAAATGACAAGCTAAGTAAGAAATTGAGACCAACCCGAATGTTCCCATCACACGAGTAGAAAGATAATTTGCTCTGCCTTCAGGTGCCTGTTTAGCCAGGCCAAAATCAGCAACTTTAGCATGAAAGTTGTTCTCTAGCAATATATTGGATGCTTTAAAATCTCTGTGGATAACGCACGGTTGTGAGTCCTCATGCAGGTAAGCAAGTCCTCTGGCAGCATCAAGTGCAATCTTCATTCGGGTGTCCCAATCTAAAGGACAATTTACTCCCAGGGGACCTGAGATGGGAGGAGAGAGAAAGAGAGAGAGCATTGTCAGCAATGCATATAAAAAGAAAAAGTATGATTAGGATATAACATGTTTTCTATTTTGAGGCGCTACACCCAGTAATAATTAAATAAATTTAGTGAAACAGTTAACTTTAGATGGCATTATGTGATTCAAGAAATTACCATGAAGCCAGGCCTCCAAGCTTCCATTTGGCACAAGCTCGTAGCAAAGTAAGTTTTGTGAGGAGTCACGACTGCTATAGTAACCCACAAGTTTCACCAGATTACGATGATGCAGCCTGCTAAGCATCTCAACCTCAACCAAGAACTCCTTATCCCCCTGTTGCCCTCCGTTAGTAAGTCTTTTAATTGCAACAGCTGTACCATCACTTAAGACGCCCTTGAACACCCTGCCAAAACCACCCTCTCCGAGTATGCTTGCAGGTTCAAAGTTGTTTGTTGCTTGTTTAAGTTCTTCAAATGCCAGAAACCGAGTGCTGCTTGGGTGGGGTAGAGATCCTACTGCTGGAACTGTTTCGACGCTGCTCTGCTTTTCTGGGGCTGAAAAAGTCCACAAAAAAGGAGGAAAAAAAAGCATGAAATAAGCAACTTGAACAGAAAATCTATACTACTACTAATGCAGAAAAGTCAAACTCAAATCTATTTCAAGTTTCTGCTTTGGTGTTTCATGCAACTCTTTTCATCAGATCTTCAAATTTTTTCTGCAGCTGGTTAACTGGATTTAGATCATTGAAAATGCAACTAGTTAAAAAACTTTAACCATATTTATACACAGACATACACCATTTGTGATTGTCAGGCATGATTTACATTTACATTTATTGCTTTTTTAGTAACGAGATAGGAATATCATCTGGATAATAATATCTTCATGACTGCAAACTCTGAAAGCGTAATTAAAGGTTGGTCCACACAATGGTTCCTAGCAGTAGTAAGTTATGACCAGGATAATATCCAAAGATCATGGATACCATTGAAACCAGAAGAAAACAGGAAAATGTATGAATCTGAAAATGGAACCACATACCTGTTTCTATATTAGATTCTTTAGTCTTCTCTTGACGGAACGTGCATAAACAAAGTATGAGCACAGCTATAATGGAAATTAACAGTATTCCGGCACCAATACCAATAATAAGACTCAAATTTGAATGTTTCCCTTTACTTGAAGCAGTTAAGGACGTATGAGTCGGTGATGGTTTTGCTGGGGCTTCAACTGGTGATGTAGCAACAGGAGCTTCAAAAACAAAAACAAAAAAAACAAAAAAAAACAAGAGCATGTTAATATTCTGATTCATATAATAGAGTTGACTTCTTTGAAGCAAGTAGGCCAACCAGCAAAACAAAAGCACACAACATCTTCAGTAGGGCAAAATTATTACTCTAGCCCTACACAGCCAAAATAATATATACGTATATATATATATATATATATATATATAGTAGGGTAAAAGCAAACACACAAATACATTAATGCAGATATTACCTATTTCAAAGTTTTTTGGTCTGGATTAAAAGAATGAAGCTATGTCTATTTAGAACTTGAAACACTACAGTTGTCTCACCATAAAGATTACTGCCATATTGCAAACGAACACAGTATAGAAGATTATATAAACATTGGGGATATGTCAGAATTACCTTGAGAAGTAGGTGGAGGCTTAAACCAAGTTATATTGAGGAGTTTGTAATCGCCCACTAATGCGGGGTCTAAATTAACCTTGTGCATGACAAGAGAAGAGTTTATTGCAGATGCATCACTTGCTGAGAAACTGACCCCTGGATATGGAGTAATATCCATCGAAATATTTAACCTTGATAAGCTGAGTACATAAAAGTTAATCAGCTCTATTTGCGAAACTTTCAAACCAAGCTGCAAAGCTAATTCTTGAAGAAAAAGATTCCAATTAGGATTTTGTGAAACATTTAAGAGGAGGAGGTCAAGCTTAATGGGATAAACACAGTGGCAACCCCGACTTTCGCGTCTCAATACCATGTCTGGTTTGCAACAGTCTGGAAGGAATGAGAAAAAAAAACCTTTGTCAGCAAGAGTTAGGTCTCAGCACAATTACATTGTGCAGAATAAATAAGAATTGAGTAGTTGATATGTTTTTAATAAGAAATTAGGTAGGAAGTTTAGTAATTCATCACTTGTCAATAACTTCAACATATAAATATTTGGCTTTTTTATGGGAACAGGGAACTATTAAAAAAAAAAACGTATATAATAAAATGAAATACGGATAAAAAGTCCTTCAAGAAAACACAGTAACCAGTGCTTAAAGGGAAAATTTACTTCAACTCAAAACTCCATAAAATACAAAGAGGCCCAAAGAGAGACTAGAAATTTGACTCTTAAAACCACGTCGTCCATCCTCTTGTCAAATATTATCTTGTTCCTTTCTATCCAAATAGTCAAAATAGAAGCCAAAACTGCACATCTTCAAAGTGTAACAGCCTTCTTCTTTGCCCCATGCCAAATAAGTTCTCAGGAAACAAAGTGGCAATTTCATAGTTTCTTGGCTAAACCCCGCACAATTCACGAACACTTGCAACAATCTACAGCACACACTTGCAAGAATCCCTTTTGGTGAATCGTAAAAAGAGATCCCCCTTAAGAAGGGGTTTGTGTGTGTATATATTTATTTATTTATTTATATGGTTTTGAAAAGGGACCTCTCTTCCTAAGAAAAGAAACAGACAGCATACATGATCCAGTAACCCAACTTGATAATCTGACCATTCTTTAACAGAAAAAAGCCAAACTAGAAACCATTTAGTCATCTTTACAGTGATTAGAAAAAAGAGACGAACTAAAACCATCATGATGCTAACGAAACGTCTACTAGATTTTTTATTTGGCCTTTTTTTTTCTTTTTTCTTTTTTTGTTCGTAAGGATGACCATTGAAGGGAGATATAAAAAATGAAAAAGTCTATGTGACTTTCTTTTCTTATGAGAAGGACTAAAATAGTGAAGAATAGGCCTATTAGTGATTGTCTTACTTTTTATTTATTTATGATAAAGCAGTCATCTGAAATTATTGAATTCATAAAAAAAAGGGGGGAAAATAAATAACACAGTTCAGAGTGTAACTTACTGGAAATGGAAGGAGTGAGCGGGGGCTGTGCTAAACCCGAAGGGATTGCACCAGCACTCGACTGTGCTGGGGCAATATTCTGAAAGCCAGCAAGGGGAGGTGCCAAGCCACTCCTCTTCATTGCTGGCCTTGACAATCGAGAAGTTGCAGGGGGATGACCAGCAGTTATTAAGGGACCATAAAAAGGAGGGAGTGCAGGTGATAGTGCAACTGGCGCAGCACGTGGCAAGAAATGTTTTTGCCAGTGTCTATGGGACACTGGCAAATCAGCAGGCAGGGGAAGATTTGGCATATCAGGTGCTGCCCACGGTGCACCCATGGGGGATATTGATGGTGCTGCATCGATGATGGATATCACATAACAAAACAAAAGCAAGTATTTCATCGACAACCATCGGACCTTCTTCAATATTCCTGCATTGTTGATTCAAAATTAGCGTTCAATTCACCCATAAAAAACTACTCACACTCACAGAAGCTCTCATGATAAGAAAAGCTCTAAACTCGTTACCTAATTTCCAGCTAGATTGGCTCCAGAACAAACACATTAAAACAGTCATAATCTGACGTCTAATGCAAGTTTTACAAAGAATGGTTCACATGGTTGCAGGGACCCAAGAAAACAAAAACATCACTCACTTTGTGAGCCCTAATCGAATGTCTTCATAAGGGGACAAAACCCATAATTATTATTTCTCCTATTTTTCCGTACTTTTTTCTGCATCCAAATAAAGGGTTACTATGCAACCGGAACACCTCGCTACCACTCAATTCATAACCAGAAAAAAGCAAAATAGCTCTTTTAATTAATAAGCTTACTCACTAAAAAAGTTGTTGGAATTATGGATAGAAAAATCAGCAAAAAATAAAAAAGTACAAGCTTTAAATCGATTACACAACTAAGTCCTCACTTTAAGAACAATGAGCAACGAAATTAGAATTAGCGGTGGGGATGGGAGAGAACCTGTGAGCTCAGACATCATCGACGCCGTCGATTACTGGGTAACGCTTCAGATCTGAAATCAACAGCGAGATCACGACCGTCGATTAGCGCAGACTTGAACAGGAAGCAACACTACGAGCTGAGACCGCTGCTAACAGAGCTCAAACGAGGATCAACGGCGGAGACATGGTCGTGAAAATCCGAGCTCGGAACAGTGAACTCAAAGTCCAAATCACCATGGCCGAGTTCAATCGTTGGAACGGAGTGAGTTGAATTCATAAGTTGGGTCCCGTTTTCCGAGAGAAAAAGAGAGAGAGAGAAGTTTGTGACTGTTGGTGGAGGTATCGTTGAGTTCACTCTGTTATCAGTGCTTTTTGCTTTTTTTTGTTTTTTTAATCGTTTGGTTTGTGGGGAGGCGCACAGGCTCTTTTTCGTTGCTAACGTGCGCGGTTAACGGAAATAACAACAGACAAATTAACGGTAAAAAAAGCGACTTTTGGCTTGTCTTACAATATTGTGTGGCAGCAGAGCACGGCTATGAATGGTGTTTCTTTCTGTGTTGTGTGTGAAATGAAAGTGTCTGTTTTTTAGGAATTGGGTTACAATTTCTACCATATGTAACCACGTCATCTTCTCGATATACTTAAGAGACCTTGAGATTAAAGCTCTATTCTACTAACAGAGCGATTAAGGAGCCTCCTCGTCTCACAATTCGCATATTTTCCAACCTCAATTTAAGTAGTCAAATTTTTGGACTAATGTAGCGATTCAGTAATTATTTTCAAATATGTTTGGACGAAGAGATATATCATCAACGTCTCCGTAATCAAGAATACTTGAAAACAGTTACTAGAGTGGTTAAGACGAGATTTAGGAGGATGTTTTACACATTTGAAATGCAAACATTTGGTGATGAGACATTGGTTACAAGAAAATAATATTAGAAGTCAATACCAATTGGATATTAAGGGCAACTCGTATGATAAAGTACTTCAAGATGCTGCTCTTGTGACTGGTAACGTATGGCCACCACCAGGGGTATACCGTATACTTGTCGTAGGTTTTGCAACTCCAGAGGATGATGCATATTTGGAACTACTTAATCTTGATGCTGAATCATATGCTTTAGTTGATCTCACTAGTTCCGGATCACCAAGAGAGAAGGCCCTCCAGGATGGTCATCTTGAACTTGTGATTCCTCATACACCTGTTGTAAAAACACCTTTGCAGCTAGTTTGCTTTTATTTTATTTTATTTTTTTTTTATTTTTATCAACTAATTTTTGTAATGACTAATTAGAGATTGTTGATGGCCCAAAATTGTACATAACTTAGGGTTTGTTTGGGACTGCTTATTTAGAAAGTACTTCTGCTTATAAGAGCTTCTAACAAAGTGCTTTTATTATAAAAATCTTGAATTTCCATAAAAAATTAAAGTGCTTTATGTTTCATGAAGAAGTACAGAGCAGTTGCTTCTCCAGAAAGCGCTTTTATGACTCAGAAACGCTTCTAAACTTTTATGCCAAACGATGTTAGAAGTGCTTTTAGTCATCAGAAAACGCTTTTAGCCATTTCAGAAGCACTCCCAAATAGGCCCTTAGGGTGATATGTATTTGATGAATGTTGTGTGAATCAATAGGCAACGTCTTTCGGCAGGTGTGTGTAAGCATGTAAAAAAACATAAATGTAAGTAGTTTACTTGAATGTGCTACGTTCACAAAGAGAGATGCTCTCACCATAATAACAGTATAGTTGTTTACAATTTACAAGGAGTTGGTCTTAAAAATAAGGAGAAGAAGAGAGAGGATCATTTTAAAGTGAAGAGTGGAGTCCCACTCTCTCACTTCTTGTAATATGTCGATGTGGCCTCACTTCTTGTAATATGTCGATGTGGAATTATAGATATTGTCTCTAATTACTTGGTTAATCACGTTACCAACATATGATATAACGCGGCTCTAACAATCTAATTTCATCTTTTTCAAATAAAATAACAATTACCATTGACTGGTAACCATTGTAATAAGTTTGCAAATTGGTGTAATTGTTATTTTATTTGAAAAAAATTTAATGGACAATTTTACGTAAAGAAATTGGGCCTGGCCCAGGCTAAGAGAAGAAAGCCCAATAATGTAACGAATCCCAAAAGAAAAGAAAAGATATCCAATACAAAAATGTCGATTAGGACCCAATCAGCACCCGACCCGGAACCATCTAGCCCGATCCCAAATCTTAGTTGATAGTCGGCGACCGTTGGCCCCCTCCGGCTTACTTCTCGTTAAACCTGCTCTTCCTATCTCGTCAGAGCTGAAACCCCTAACCAATTCCAAACCCTAGACCTAGGGTTTATCCTTTTCAAGCTCTCTCTCTCACACACACATACCAATTTAGGGTTTTCTTCACTGCAACCAAACCTTACAAATTTTCAAAGATGTCGAAGAGAAAATTCGGATTCGAAGGCTTTGGCATAAACAAGCAATCGACTTTCAACTTCGAGCGGTCCCAGCAAGCGCCTCAGCGACTATACGTGCCTCCGTCGTCGCGGGGACAAAGCCACGACAACTACGAAGACACCGACCTTGACAACATCGATTACGACGATAACGATGGTTCCAAGGACCCTGGCAATAACAACAATCACGACGAAGGTGGCGGCGGCGGCGAAAATGATGAAATTGACCCTCTTGACGCGTTCATGGAGAGCATTCACGAGGAGGTGAGGTCGGCGCCGCCCCCGAAGCCGAAAGAGAAGGCTGAGAAGTACAAGGACGATGAGGAGGATGATCCTATGGAGAGTTTTTTGAGGGCCAAGAAGGACGTGACGCTGACGCTGGCCTCCGATGCGTTACACGCTGGATACGACTCCGACGAGGAGGTCTATGCGGCTGCGAAGGCGGTCGATGCGGGGATGTTGGAGTACGATTCGGATGATAATCCCATTGTTCTGGACAAGAGGAAAATTGAGCCGATTGCAGCTCTCGATCATAGTTCGATCGACTACGAGCCCTTTAATAAGGATTTTTACGAGGAGAAAGAGTCAATTTCAGGTAAATTCCAATCAAGCAACTGAGAAGTTTGTTTCCGTTTTAATAATTCAATTAGTTGGTCTGAATTTAGTAGAAATGTACTTCAAATATTTTAAATTTGAATGACAATGAAAATATTTGATTGGTAGAAGTTCTTAAGTAGAAATTTGAATTGGAAGGATGTAGTTTATGGGCAGATTTTCCATAATGAAGACTTCTTAACTCATGTTTTGTTTTCCTTATTTAGGGATGAGTGAGGAGGATGTTGCTGAGTACAAGAAGAGCTTGGCCATCCGTGCGTCAGGTTTTGATGTACCGAGGCCACTTAAGACATTTGAAGAGTGTGGATTTTCTTCACAGCTCGTGAGTGCAATAAAGAAACAAGATTATGAAAAGCCTACACCTATACAGTGCCAAGCTCTACCCATAGTTCTTTCTGGGAGAGATATCATTGGTATTGCAAAAACTGGTTCTGGAAAGACTGCGGCCTTTGTCCTTCCTATGATAGTCCACATTATGGATCAGCCGGAACTTCAGAAAGAAGAGGGTCCTATTGGAGTGATATGTGCACCTACTAGAGAGCTGGCGCACCAAATATACTTAGAGGCCAAGAAATTTGCCAAATCACATGGGATACGTGTCTCTGCTGTATACGGTGGAATGTCTAAGCTTGATCAATTCAAAGAACTTAAGGCAGGATGTGAGATAGTTGTTGCTACTCCTGGGAGATTGATAGACATGCTTAAAATGAAGGCACTGACGATGCTGAGGGCAACTTACCTAGTACTTGATGAGGCTGATCGGATGTTTGACCTTGGGTTTGAGCCTCAAATTAGATCTATTGTTGGTCAGATTCGGCCAGACCGACAGACATTGCTCTTTTCTGCGACAATGCCCCGTAAAGTTGAAAAGTTGGCCAGGGAGATTCTCTCTGATCCAATAAGAGTTACAGTGGGTGAGGTGGGAATGGCCAATGAGGATATCACTCAGGTGGTTCATGTAATTCCTACTGATGCTGAGAAGTTGCCCTGGCTTCTTGAGAAGTTACCTGGAATGATCGATGAGGGTGATGTTTTAGTATTTGCTTCAAAAAAAGCTGCAGTGGATGAGATCGAATCACAGCTTTCCCAGAAAGGTTTTAAAGTCACAGCTCTGCATGGTGACAAGGACCAGGCATCTCGGATGGATATTTTGCAAAAATTTAAATCTGGCATTTACCATGTTCTTATTGCAACTGATGTTGCTGCTCGTGGTCTTGACATCAAGTCAATTAAGTCAGTTGTGAACTTTGATATTGCAAAAGACATGGACATGCACGTCCATCGAATTGGTAGAACAGGTCGTGCTGGTGATAAAGATGGGACTGCATACACCCTTATAACTCAGAAAGAGGCACGGTTTGCTGGTGAATTGGTTAATAGCTTGGTTGCTGCTGGTCAGAATGTCTCCACGGAGCTCATGGACCTTGCAATGAAGGTAATTTCGTAGTACTATTAACGTATTGTTATGGCTTATATATTCAATTTATGCATGCATCCACCTATGTTAGTTTCTTTTAGTTTTAGAGCTGGTGGCTATAACCATAGTTTTGCAATCCTAATAATGCATTATGTTCTGAGTCCAGGAAAATACAAGTTATTAGATATAGACTCTGCTAAGATGTTCTCTTTTAATGCAATATTTAGATGAGTACATCTGCAAGTGTCTGTCTCATAAATAAACTATATTTATGTGCACTCCATTATATAGGTGCATAGGTTGGTGATGTAGAACAGATAATATGCATTCTGCATCAGTTGGTCCTGATTAGTAGTGGACTTTGAGATTTGATGAACTGTTTAGTCGTTCAAGACCACATTTTGAATTGCTTTAGTATGTCGTTGGATTTACAGGGCTGTATGGATCGTTGGTTTAATACTATCATGATTACCCATTGCTGAAAAAGTGCCTAGTTTTGATGGTTAGACGGTTTGTAGTACTCCCATCTTGACTTGTAAACCAGTTCTACATTACAACGAGTTCTTGGGGTGTTTGCGTGGATTGAAGAATAGAGATTAATTGAAAGTTCAAGCTTAGTCCTATCTAGAGAATATTTTAGGGACTTATTATGTAGTGGGGTGTTAGTGTAGTGCGGTGTTTTATGTTAAACCGGATTATGCGGGCCCCTTTAAAATAAGAAGCGAGTGTTACCAAATGCAGGAGAGTCTCCTATTTAAGGCTGTACCTTCTAGCCCGTGTAGAAACAGGCCGTTAGTATACTATCACATATTATTAGA
This sequence comes from Prunus dulcis, assembly GCF_902201215.1. Lineage (NCBI taxonomy): Eukaryota > Viridiplantae > Streptophyta > Magnoliopsida > Rosales > Rosaceae > Prunus > Prunus dulcis. Next base: position 663,826 of record NC_047652.1, on the reverse strand, counting down.
CATTAATGCACCAGTTATCATATGGTTCCACGTGCACTGATATTACATAGTTTTACATTTCAAGAGCCATTGATGCAGAATGTCCTCAGTTCCGGCCGTAGGATTTTAATGTTTGTTTTCTATCTGTCATGTAGCTTTGTGTTTCGTATCTATCATACACTACAATACTATTCATGCTGTTTTTTGTTTGTTTTTTAGTGTGTGGGTAGTAGCAGTTTCTATCTCCTATGTGTATGTGCATCTCTATGTTTTATTGAGGGTGTCATTGTCTCCTGTGTGGAACTTCTGATGCTCTCCCTTACTATGTTTCTTGTATTATCGTAGATGTTAGTATGAGATCTTACATGCTCTATTTTAATGGGATTTGTAATTTATCAGGATGGCAGATTCAGGTCTAAACGTGATTCAAGAAAAGGAGGTATAAATTTTGATCATATTATAGCTGCTATTTCTTGATGCTTTTGCAAGGAAAAGGATACTCACTTTTGCTGGGTTCTTGTAGGAGGCCCATTACATATTATATTAGCCTTTTCTAGCATTTCAAATGATTATAGTGTACGGGTTCTGCAGGTGGAAAGAAGGGTAGAGGGAGGGGCGGCGGTGGTGGTGGCGGCGGCGGCGGTCGAGGTGTGCGTGGGGTGGATTATGGTCTGGGTATTGGATATAATTCGGAATCCAATAATTCATCATCTCATACTCCTACTAGTCGATCTGCTGCAGTAACTTCTCTGAGGACAGGAATGATGTCTCAGTTCAAGACCAAGTTTGTTGCTGCTGCATCTGACTCTCCAAGTCAGGGTTCAGGTAACAGCTCTAGTGTTCCCCAGAGACCAGCATTAAGAGGATTTGTATCGGGTGGCTCCATTGGCGGGGACATATTTAGAACTCAGGCAACAAATACAGTTACTCCTGCTCCTACATCAGTCGTAAACATATCTTCTCAGAACTCTGGAGAAAATGCCAGTCAGAAGCCTTCTGAAAGGTTAATACGATGTTCTGGTCTACACTTCATTTAGAGTTGTCCATGTTTGCACGTATTTAATTGTGGTGCTGATCAGGTTCATTTGTTGTCTCTTTTGCAGTTCTAGAGATAAACCTAGAGAACGTCGGAGGCGCTCTGGTTGGGACTGTTAGTCATACAGTTGAAGAACACCACTCTCACATAAATGAGAACTCTTGTTTTTGTTGTAGATCAAGTCCTGATATGCCTGTATTATGTTGATCTTGGTAAGTTCTATTTTTATTTTTTATTTTTGGTTACTAAAGGTGTATGTTTGTACTTTTTACTTCACTCAGAAATTGGCTTCTGCAGCTAGATCAATCAATTTAGTCAATTTCTCATTGTCTTTTTAAGTTAAAAAAGATAATTTAGTGAACTGGATTGACTTGCTGCACAAATAGTGGATGATCTTTTGTGCTTGTACCACTTATGGTAAAATAGTTTGACACATTCTTTTGTTTATGCCCCATTCTTTTATTTCTTGTGTATTGGTTTGCAGCAAACCTCTGCTTTGTATTGGACTGTACATCCACTTCTTGATTTCAAATAAAATGGCCTCAATTAGACTCGGTGCAAGACTAGTCATGCCTCTATTTCTTTTTCATACTGTTGCAGATCAAGGAAATTACTTGTCCCAAAATTAAATGTTAAAAAAGGAAAGGAAAGATTGTGTTGCATATGAAGTGCTTTATACGAACGGTATCTCATGTGTGCCCAATGTTCTATTTCTTTTTTTTTTCCTTTTTTTTTTAAAAGAGAGGTTGTTGAGTATGAGTAGGAAGATGCAGAGTACATATGATTTGTTTTTCTGTACAACCCTAATGTCAGCAATTTAGTTGTTTTGTAAATTAATTTGCTTATCTATTTTTTTTCTTCAAAATTCATGTTTATATTCAAGTTGGTTATCCCAAAATGGAATACTAAAATTAGCAAATTGGTTTTAAACCATAAACTCTTTTTTTTTTTTTTTTTTGAAAAGGATTGAATTCATTCCATTAGAGGGGAGGAATAAAAGGCATGTCATGCGTGGCCTCATTAAAACCTTCCCAGAGAAAACCACAAGGGAAAAGCTCCGGGGTAGGAAAGAGTACCACATATGCCCATAACGTATACAAAAGGAAAATTACATTACATCAATGAACAAAACATCTTGTAGGAAATCTGGGGGATCAGTAACCCATTGTGCCACTCTCTGAGAGTGTAGAGCATATCGAGCCAACTGTGTTGCAACCCCATTTGCACTCCGCTCTGTAACCCTCAAATAAACACGCTCTTGGCTGGCCAAAAGTGTTTGACAATCCTCCGTTAGGCAACCAAGATGGGACAGATCAGTTTGGCCCCGTTGTATTGAGTGTAAAGCGCCTTGAGAATCCCCTTCTATATGACATTCCAGATTGGACCACTTGGCAGCATAGATTAAGCCTTCTCTTAATGCAACCAGTTTGGCATGCATGGGATTTGATATCCCATTTAGCACAACCAACTTGCATGCAAGAAAGGCACCTGTAGAATTACGAACCACCAAACCAACCCCACCAAAACTGGATTCACCATGATACACTCCATTCACATTTATTTTAATAGCTCCAGGCGGTGGCCGCACCCATTTTGTAATGGCACGTGAGGTATAGGTCTTTGGAGGGGGTTGTACTTCCTGAAACTCTTGCAAACAGTGCATTGCTCCACTAACAATTTCTGTTGCACTCCGTTGACGTCCTGCCCAGGCCATTTGATTGCGCTCATACCATAGCATCCATAGGCACACCATGACTTTCTCTAGCACATGAAGGGGGTGGTCTGCAGCAAATCCTTGGAACCACATCTTGAACTCCTCTGTGGCATCAGAATTAAAGTGTGCCCAGGCCGGAAACAAAGACCAAGAAGCAATAGCCATGGGGCATCGGAGAAGCACATGGGCCACAGTTTCTTCAGCCCCACAAAAAACACAGCCTCCCAATTCAGAGATACTACGATGAATCAAATTATCCTTGGTGGGTAATATATTCAAGAGAGCGCGCCAGATGAATATACGAACCTTTGGTGGTACTCGGGCTTTCCAAATCTTCTTCCAGACGTGTTCACAAGCTACAATGGGTCCTCCAATCATGTTGGTGTCGTCCCCGTCTTGCTGGAGCAAAACCCGACGAGCGACTTCATGGCCGCTCCGCACTGTGTACTGACCATCTCTCTCAAAGTGCCAAATCAAGATGTCTGGTGGGTGTCTGAAGCTTAAAGGGATATTTCGAATGCAATTCACTTCCTCGGTCGAGAACCAAGCTTGTAAAAGGTCCTCCTTCCACTGCATAGTGACTGGATTAATAAGAGAGTTCACTTTTGCCTCATCAAACCCCTCTGCTTATGGTGAGGAAACTTGGAAAGATTCAGAGTTAGGGAGCCATCGGTCTCCCCATATACGCACACTGTGGTCATTCCCGATTCGCCACCGAGATCCCTTTTCAATAAGGACACGTGCTTTGCATAAGCTTTGCCAAATATAGGAGGGGGAATGTCCGATTTGTGCCTCTAATATAGAGCAATTCTTGAAGTAACGGGCTTTCAGGATGCGTGCGACTAAAGAGTCGGGGGTTTGAATCAAGCGCCATAATTGTTTGGCCAAGAGCGCCATATTGAAGGCATATAAATTACGGAAACCAAGCCCACCCTCCTGTTTGGGCAAGCATAATTTGTTCCAGCTGAGCCAGTGTATTTTTCGTTGGCCATCTTGCTCACCCCACCAGTAGCGAGCCATCACTTGTTGAATTTCGTCACATAGACATTTAGGGATGAGGAAGCAATTCATCATGTAAATAGGCACAGCTTGTGCCACCACTTTTAGGAGAATTTCTTTCCCTGCAAAGCTTAACAATTTTGCCTTCCAACCTTGTATTTTCTTCCAAATGCGTTCCTTAAGAGAGTTGAAACATTGCCTTCTTGATCTTCCCACATGAGTAGGCAACCCCAAGTAAACATCATGCTGGTCAACCCTTCTAACTCCCAGAACTGCAGCTAGGTTATCTTGATCAGTACGGTCCATATTATTACTGAAGGAGACACAACTCTTCTCCAAGTGTATTTTCTGACCTGACACCATTTCATATTTTTGGAAAATAATGCTCAGTTGTTCACAGTCCTGTTGGTTTGCCCGCAAGAACAAGAAGCTGTCGTCAGCGAAAAAAAGGTGGCTAACAGACGGAGCCCCCCGACATAGATTCACTCCATGAAGTAAATTACGTCGTTCCGCCTGCAAAATAAGACTTGAGAGAGCCTCAGCACATAGTAAGAATAAATATGGTGAAAGGGGGTCACCCTGTCTCAGTCCTCTCTGTGGAATGACATAACCAACTGGATTCCCATTCAACATGAAAGAATACGAAACCGTCGTCACGCACTCCATGATTAATTGGATCCATCGTGGGGCAAAACCCATTCCTTTCATTAGGGCCTCCAGAAAACTCCACTCTACCCGATCATATGCTTTACTCATGTCAATCTTGAGAGCCAGATACCCTTGTCGTCCTTGATTTTTCTTATGCATCATGTGTAGCGATTCAAAAGCCACGATTGAATTGTCTGAGATTGCACGGCCTGGAACAAAGGCACTTTGAGTATCACTAATCAGAGTAGGAAGGATTGCTTTTAGGCGGGTGGCGAGCACTTTCGCCCCAATCTTATAAAGGACATTACATAGACTGATGGGACGTAATTGCATCATGTTCTTTGGTTCATGGACTTTAGGGATGAGGGCCACATGCGTGAAGTTTATCTTCTTAAGTAATGCTCGTTTTGAAGAAGTGCAAGACTGCCGCCACCACATCCTCACCTACAATCTGCCAATATTTCTGATAGAAAAAAGGAGAGAAGCCGTCTGGGCCTGGTGCCTTAGATGGGTGCATTTGAAAAAGTGCAAATTTAATTTCTTCTGGAGTAAACTCCGCCAAAAGAGCCTGGTTCATCTCCTCTGTGACACGCCCCCTTACACCGTCCACTACTTCAGTAGATTCGGAAGACCCTGTAGAAGAAAACAAGTGCTGGAAATAATTAACCACAGTTTGTGTTAAACCTTGCTCTGTTGTCTGCCAATGTCCATGCTCATCTTCAAGCGCTGAGATAGTGTTTCTTCTCCGGCGGCTAGAGGCTTTGTAATGGAAGAATTTTGAATTGCGATCTCCCGCTTTCAACCAAGTGGCTCTTGAGCGTTGCCGCCAATACACCTCATTTTTTGCCATTAGAGAATCAAGCTGCTTCGTAAGTGCATTTCGTAGCTCCACTGTATGATGTGATGGCGGTGCATCTAATAACTCACCCAATTTCTCCCGTGTAATTTTAATTTGGTGTGGCATGTGGCCAAAATTGCTCTTACTCCAGCCCAATAATTGGTGACGAGTGCATTTGAGCTTTTCGGTAGTTGTAAATGGGGCAGAGCCTCTACAAGTACGTTGCCACCCATCTTGGATTGTTTGCATACAATTTACATGTTCAGCCCACATCTCTTCAAAGCGGAATAACTTCTTACGTCGCCCATTCAATAGCATCCTTTCACTAATTATTACTTTAAGGGGCAAGTGATCAGACTTGGTAGGATTTAAATGAATGACCTTTGTGCCAAGAAAACGAGAACACCAATCTGCTGTAGCCAATGCGCGATCAAGGCGTATACGAATTTCCATCGGGTTATTTCGCCACCATGTATACTTTGGCCCTGTGTAACCCAAGTCTTTAAATCCGCAAGTATCAATAGCTTGTCGAAATCCAAGCATCTGTCCCTCTCTCCTCCTTCTCCCACCAAGCTTTTCATCAGCTCTTAAGATCTCGTTGAAATCACCACAACACAGCCAAGGCAAATAATTTGTCTCTCCTAATCTTCGCAATAAATCCCATGATCGATGGCGCTCCGCCGTAACTGGACACCCATAAAATCCTGTGAACCGCCATTTACCTCGTACTCCAAGAATCTCCACCTCAGTGTCAATATGGTTTGTACCAAAAGAAAGAGCCGTGACCACTAGCTCCTCCGTCCACATCAGACATAGCCCTCCGGATGCCCCATGACTGTCTACTACTATACTTTGTCGGAAGCCCAATTTTACACGAATCTTTTCCATAACACTTCGTGAGCAGCGTGTTTCAATAGCATCCTTTCACTAATTATTACCCTAAACTCTTTAATGCTACACTTACCACATGATGTGGCATGTCCATGTTATATGCCACATCAATTAAATCAATGAAGTGTATTTTAATTAAGACAATTAGAAAAACAAATACTTGAATAAATCATAAATGAAAAGAAAATATTAAATAATTTTAATTGATGTGGCTGTCCACTTCAGTTGCCACATAAGATATATAAAGATGTGATATACAAATGTGGTAAGAGTAGCATTATTCAACTTTAAATGGTTTAAAACCTCAAATGAATTTAAGCCTTCAATTACTAACGGTTTATCTGTATTTGTTTAAGGACACAAATCACGACTGGTCGTAACATTATAATCATTTTTGAAAAGATTGTCATGAATCTGTATGAGTAGAGAGAAACTTTCATGCAACGGGAATAATATTTTTTGCTATCCCCGGCCAATAGTGCAATGGCACGCTAACTTTTCTACGTGTGTTATTGGATTATTGACAGGTGATAATAAAACAATGCTATTCCCCTTGCAAGAAAGTTTTTCTGGTACGAGTAATTTTCAAGATTAGTGTTAAAATAAAAATAGTTACTCGTCAGCTTAACATCATCAGCCTCATATACGTGAATGAAAATGGTTTGACAAAGAAGTGTAAACGAGTGATGCCCTAATTTATTGTTTGATTACAATCTTCTGGGTATCAATATAACGACACAGGATAAATATGTTCCTTGGCCTAGAAGAAGCTGTTACCGAAGAAAGGAAATTTTGACACGAGAGATCTTTTTCGCAAGCCTATTTTCCATTGGCTATTGTTATTTACAGCAGCAGACTTTTAGATACAAGAAGGGAGCTGCACAACTATCTAGTTATGTCCATAAGAGACACATCCTTTCAAATCTAGTAGTATGATATATATGTATCACCAGTTGCAAATGAATGCTGCAGTGTTCATGCTTTGGGGCATTGCTGTACATTAATGTTTCCGGCGAATTCTCTGCGTCGTGTGGCGTTAGGGCAGATGTCCAAGCACGGCTCCTTGAGAGTGGCATCATCTTCAGGAAGCGGAGGGGGAACCCCGAATTTAAACTGCCATATTGGGAGTTCAATAGAGAGTTAAATGCCGGAGAATCAATATGTTGAAATGATGTGTGTAGAGAGAGGTATTGGGTTAACCTGGCAGCTATAGTCGCTGAAGTTTGGCTCCATCACTAAAGGAACACCCATGTAATCTTTCATGAAAGCCTGGAGCAACCATCTTTATGCAATTAGAATCACCTCCTCTACATAACCAAAATCGTTTTTCTTCTTTCGGCTAGCGTTTGACAAAAAAGTTTAAAATAGAATTACTGACCTGAGTAGGAAGCTTACAAGTATTCACACATATTCCGACGCATTTGCTTTGCTCCAAGTACTTACATTTCTCTACAAACACCTAAACCCTCCCATCCCATAGCCATTCATTATCTGAGGAGCTTAGCTCAAAACATAAGAAAAAAGAAAAGAAATACATATTGGATATCATAGGTGACCAGACTGGCCACCACTCACCCCACTATTCCACGAGGTGCCGTCGGGTAGGTCGACAGAATTAACAGTGCAGGGTCCCATAAGCCATTCACAAGTAATTGCAGTCACCCTTGCTTCAGTTCAAAACATATCACATATACATATATATATGCAAGGATAAATAATAATAATAATAATAATATATCAAATGAGTGAGGAATAGGAAATACAGACCAACCATGATGGCAGCTACTTTTCCGCCTTGTATGGGTGCTATTAGCAATTTATAAAGTTGTAGCAGCATTGGTGGAAACAAGGATCTCAGTATTCTCACCTGCCAATTAAGCACAACAAACCATACAACAACACTCACTAATGGCCATTATCATCTTTTTTTTTGTTTTTATTGAACCAATTCACTATACATGTCACTAATATTTGCAGCAGAAAAAAAAGGAAATTGCTTGCTTAGAAGGAGACATTCCTGCAAATCATAAATTGTCACATATGTAAAATTAATTCATAAATAACACAACTTTCTACACACATATCAAACTGTCATCGGCGGAAAAATAGAAGTTCTTATTTACATATTCGAGATATTATGCAATTAAGTCCTGGAAAAAGAGAGGAGAGTAGTGAGTACCGCAGCTTCTTTAGTGTCAGAATTGGTTGGGCTTACGAGCATAAGCCGGTTTGCAACTTCAATGAGTCCATCATATCCGGGTTTTCGGGAATCCCATCCAACTTCCTCCACCATTTTCTTCCTAAACAAATGCAGAAACACTTCATCCATCACTCCACCCTTCTTCCCTTGCTTCGCCTGTATTTCGGACTGAGGCTCTTTTATCTGCATAATAAATAATTAATAAACATAAAAATTAGAAATTCCAAAACGAAAACAAAAACAAAAAATCCCACCAAAGAGGACGAGACCCGAAAGCATTGGCTTCGGAGATACTGAGATTTGGGTAAGGACTGCGGAGGCCATGAGCAAATGCTTGGGGGACGAACAACAGCCAAAGCCTTCATTTTCCGGAGATGAAATTCCAAAAGCTTGGAACTTGGGACTTGTCTCTCAATAATCAATCAGGGCCGGGTCTGGGCCTCAACCCATGACCCGGCTCGTTTAAATAAGAAAGATGGCGACGCAAAACGCAGCGTCTTGAATCCACCCAATTTGAAGCAAGGTTTAAAATTAAATCCTAACAGAAATACCGATTTGTTAAACCCTACCAAAACCCTTGGCTTTGAGGCAGAGAGAATTAACTCTGACGAAAATGAATTCTAGCCGCTCGATATCCGCCGGCACTTGGCTTGTGAGGAAGCTTTGCACGGCGGTTGAGGCTGCGACGGAGTCGGCGCGGAGTCAGCCTGGAAATCCCACTAGGCTGTACCGGAGGCTATCGGCTTTGGGAGCCACCGGAGGCAGCGTGGCAAAGACGTTAAATCAGTACATTATGGAGGGCAAAATGTTGAAGAAGTACGAGCTCGAGAGCTGCATCAAGGAGCTCCGCAAGTACCGCAAGTTCCAGCATGCCTTAGAGGTTAGGCCTATTTCCGCTTCTATCCTTCTCCTTCTTATTTGCTTAATTTTAATCTCAAATTCAAAAATAACTGACAAATATTGGTGCTATTTTATGGAGTTTTAGGTGTTTTAATTCCAGTCGACCTTGTTTTTAATTCCATTGCTCATTGCTCATTGCTCATTGCTCATTGCTCATTGCTCATTGCTTATTGCTTATTGCTTATTGCTTATTGGTTGGCTAATATATTTCAAGGTAATGACTAGTAGTTTGTTTTGTTGTTGATTTTGTTTTTATTAGTGCAGATAATGGAATGGATGGAGTTTAGGAAAATGAATTACTCGAAAGCTGACTTTGCCATACGTTTGGATCTTACGTCCAAAGTGAAAGGGATAGAGGCAGCTGAGGATTACTTCAGCGGCCTATCGCCGTCTTTAAAGGATCGATTTACTTACGGAGCCCTTTTGAACTGTTATTGCAAGGAACTGATGGAAGAAAAGGCATTGGCTCTTTATGAGACGATGGATGAGTTGGAGTTTGCTTCCTCTTCTTTGGTCTTTAACAATATCATGTCTATGCATATGAGAAAGCAGCAACCAGAGAAAGTGGCTCCTTTAGTGCAAGAAATGAAGCAGAGGAACATCCCTCTGGACACATTTACGTATAACATCTGGATGCAGAGCTTTGCGTCTTTAAACGATTTTGAAGGAGTAGAAAGAGTCCTGGACGAGATGCAAAAACAAGATGGAAACCAATGCAGTTGGTCAACATATAGTAACCTGGCTGCGATTTATGTAAAGGCTAAGATTTTTGATAAGGCTGAGCTAGCCCTTAAAAAGTCAGAGGAAATGATGAAACCCCTGAAGCAGCGCAATACATACCATTTCTTGATTAGCCTCTATGCCTGCACTTCTAATCTAGGTGAGGTCAAAAGGGTATGGGAATCCCTCAAGAAAGCTTTCCCAGCAACCAACAATATGAGCTATCTTATCATGCTTCAGGCCCTCTGTAAGCTAAATGATATTGAGGGCTTGAAAGAATGTTTTGAGGAATGGGAGTGCAAATGCTCCAGTTATGATATGCGACTGGCAAATACTGCTATACGTGGATACCTCAGTCAGGACATGTATGAAGAAGCTGCATTGGTCTTTGCAGATGCCTGTAAGAGGACTAAAGGGCCTTTCTTTAAGGCTCGGGAAATGTTCATGCTTTACTTCTTGAAAAACTGTCAGGTGGATTTGGCTGTTAGCTATTTGGGAGCGGCTGTTTCAGAAACCGTGGATGGGGAATGGCATCCATCCCCAGATACCACAAGTGCATTTTTTAAGTATTTTGAAGAAGAGAAAGATGTTGAAAGTGCTGAGAACTTTTGCAAGATTCTGAAGCGTCTAAATTGCCTCTGTTCCAATGAGTATTATTTGTTGCTTAAGACTTACATAGCTGCTGGGAAATCGGATCCTGAGATGCGTCAAAGATTGAAGGAAGAAGATATTGAAATAAGCCCCGAGCTTGAGAGTTTGCTTGAAAGGGTTTCCCCTGAGTAGATTGACTGCATAGAAGAGGGCCCTATGATTTTAACGCATTTTCACTTCTTTAAATTATACACTGGAATCTTTTAGTGTTCTTTTAAGAGTGCATGTACCTTATGATTGCATAAGTTGGGGCACCTAGGTTGGGACAACGTCTTTTCTTTGATGCGGCTACTATCGTATCAATATGCAAGTATGCAGGTATGCATATATTTCTTCGATAGGCATGCTTTTGCTTTTAACTCTAAGCATGACAATCGATGTTTCCAATGCCACATTTATTATACATTTTGCATGTACAGATATATTCAGCGTTTGTTAGAGATGAAGTCTGTTCTCCTTTTATCCCTCTACCCTTGTGCATGTGCATGAAGTTTGTGTATGCTGATATCATTGTCCGAATTTAATCTTACCTGTGTGGTTGTGGTACTTAGTTGATGAACTTTTATTTGTTTCGCGGTAACAAGTTCTGTGCTTGCAATTGACATTGTTGTGCAGCTAATTCCTTATGAAAACTCCGAGGGACAAAGATTCATGGTGTTTAATTGGACTTCTGTAGGCTGCATCTCACCCCTCGGCGCTCTTGAATTCTGAGCCGCTTTTAGAGGTAGCTGTAAATGATAAAACAATTTGGTTAAGCAGATGTTTCTCTCTTTCTTCTTTTTGCCAGTGATAAGCAGATGTTTCTCAGGGAGCTGTATTCGTCGACTATTATTATTTGTAAAATGTATTATCATAATTACTTCGTTCCTTAATGATTTCAGATTCTTTGTTTTAAATTTTATGTAATGCAATTATTTGTTGAGGTGTAAATTCCTGGTAGAACCAACTTTCGAGGATAGATTTGCTTTTGCAAAGAGTTTCAATTTCAACCTTTTACAAGGTCCTATTTAAACAAAATATTTGAAGTCTTTTTTTGGTCTGAATTGTATTGTCCAGAAAAATTGTGATGAAACTTGAAGAAAACCCAGAATGAAAAATACCGTAATCTCTGGAAAGATGATGCCATTTGTTTGTTGGAAACTAAATCCCAATTTTTTGAGTTGGTTAGATTTTAAATATAAAAAAAAGGCGCATTTGATAAGCATATCGGAGATTGCTGGTACTTCAGAAAACAAAAAGCCCATGCTCTCTCTCCACAGTTTGCAGAAGTTCACATGAATTCCACGTCTTCGTCTTGATGTTCCAGAACAATGGTGGCAAGAGCAAGTCTATATGCTGAAGATCTCAAATTCCTGACAAGGACATAAATTTCCTTTCGTCTTCGCTTTGCTGGCTTCGAATCCCATTGTTCCTCTCTAAGACGATTAAGTACAACTGCCTCACAAAAAGCTTCTGCTACCGGCTTCTTGCTGCATATAAAATTCAACGCGACATAGTCAAGACAAAAAAATAAATGTATAGAACAATAGAAACAAAAGCTGGGAGTTGTGATGTAGCAGGAGGACTGTAAACTAACCTCCCTCGAACAAAACCAGTGGTGACAAAGCCTATTGGCCAACGATGAGATTCTCTACCAACAGCGTCCTCTGGTATTTGGAGTTCCCACTTGCCAGAAGATTGCTCTTTGAAGTACGATGTCACAGCCGATTGAGGCATTTGAAGTCCTCCATCGAAACTCTCTGACCTGCAAGACACACACGATGCTATTTTTTTTATTTTTTATTTTTTATATTTAAAAAGGCTTTAGATTATTGGTCTGCAGCATGGATATTACTATGAAATACAGATAAATATCATTCAAAAATAGCCACAAAACCTACAAGCCACTCCCAAGATTACAATTATCAATGGTCGGATTTAAATTTCAGTAAACTTTCATCAAGGCAAGTTCGGATGGTAATGAGGCATAACCTAACATAAGTCAATAGATCTCTCAAACTATACTGCCTTTATCATGGTCCAGGCACGTTAGAGCAGACACATTCGATCAACTTATCAACCACCAACACATTAAGACACCTCTAATAGAAAATAAAAGACGGAGGAAATTGCAAGCGCCACCAAGTGCTAATATAATCATAAGAAGCAAATAGGATATCAATGTAAGGAATAAATCACAAAATTTCAGAATAAAAAGTCCAAAGCAAAAAGGACTACCTCTTCCACATTGATATGTCAGTCAGTTGAGGTGCACAAACGACTGCTCCCTCTTCAAGAAAACCTTCCTTGTAAGCATGCAGTAATACCCTAACAAAACATAATTTGTGATTGTACTTCAATTTGTTAATCCCATTTTGGCCCAGCCCAAGCTTGCTTTCATCCCTCATAAACTTAGTAAAACTTGTCTGTTTATCCGCCACATGAGGACATAGACGTAAATGACAGCCTTGAATTTCATTCAAGAATTTTGTCAGCGAAACAGACGTCCGTGCTACAGAACCATCAAATGAATTACCTAGACAGGCAGCTAATGTAGGATCAGAAAGTCCAGAGTCTGAGTTAGATGATGAATTGCTTCTGACGCCATTTGCCTGCCTAAAAATTTCATCTCCTCCAACTGTAGTTGATCCTTCGTTTAAAGCAGCTCGGATAGTGTTCCATGGGGGTAGAATGGGAACCCTCAAAGGCCTTATAGCTGGAGGACGAAGTTCCTCTTTAAGACTAGAGGCAACAGCTTCAGTTTCCTTGAGGCATAAATATGCATTGCAATCAGGAAAATCTGAAGGAAAATATGGCAACCCCACCTGCAAAAGAGAGGAGACTTACATGTGACATTTGACAACCTGATATAAAATATTATAGATACAAAGTTCACATGCTTACTTCACTTGAAATCAAGTGCTTCTCTCTCAAACCCATTGCATGAGCCCCCTTGGAGACAAGAGAAATCCAAAATGCCCTGACCCAGCTTAAGGGGAGGATAACAGACCATCTGTAAGGCAATAAGAGATTGAATTCTAAGGTAACTATACAAATAGATCAAAAGTCAACAGAAAAAATTGATGAACTGATGTCATTTTAAGGCAGGTCAGAAAAATTGATTGTCGCATTCTGCTACCCATAAAATTCAGAACTTCAAATATGAGTTATCAATTATTGCACAAAGAGCCAATAGTAAACATTTAAGTCATGATTTTCATGCTTCAGATAAGAAATAGATATGGACCTTGTTAATATACCTGAATCACAAACAAGCAAGAGACTCTACAGCTTTTTTTTTCTTATGAGAAACATAATATATTAACAAGTGGAAAAATATGAACATACAACTCAGAGGACATTGTGTCCACCGAAACCCAAACATAAGAGCTAGCATTAATACAAGAACATAATATTATGCAGCAATTAATTTAACCCACAAAACGCTAAATGAAGAATAAGCAAGGAGAAAAGGAGTTTACCCAATATTCAAGCCCCTTCCATTATTATTTTTCAACAGCATAATAGGGCAAGATCTTGAGCACGGAGACTTGGTTGAAGTATTTAGTGCCCCCGAACTTGAATCATCGAGGCAGAGGAAATTCTTATGCTGGTCATGTTTTTCCTTGCAAATAACCTCCTCTTCCACTGGAGGACTTACTCCACTGCTAACGTCCCACAAACTTTTTTCCGCGAGCATGCCACTACCTTCAGGCTCGTCTGAAAATCTTCCAAAGACAACATGCTCTTTGCGTTCAGTTCCTAGAACATCACCTAGTATACTAGAAGAGCCTGATTCTGGAGCATATGCAATCTTTTCCTTCTCTGTTAATGTGCGAGGATCCTTGACATTAAGAGACAAGATTGCATAAGAAGGAATGCTGTCCTCTTTTTCAAGTATAATCTTAGATTGGGAATCATCTTTGGCCTCAGAAACTGAATGTTTCATCAAATTCCAAGAATCATTTCTAGTCCTGTTCAGCCAGACAACACCATTAGCCATCTTTAACCTCATTATTTGGTTAAATGAATCAAATTCTTTCCATAACTCACCTTGTAGTAGGGTATAATGTCCTTTGAAGGAGTTGAAATGCTTTTAATCCCACTACGTCTAATTTCGCAAGTTGACCCTCAAGTGAGATACAATTAATCAAGATACCCCTGTTATCCATCTGAGATAAAAATGCATGGAGTTAATAACAGCAAATAATATATCGAGAACATGCAGTAAGCATCTAACAGTAATGAGTTTTCTATCCTGGCATGAAATCCTCCGACTCTAGACTAGAGGCGAATCTTTTGCAACAAAGCACTGAACATAAACCACTTGAATCACATTTGAAAGTAATGTTGGCTTATCATGAATATCATATACAGAGCATGAAAGTAGACAAAAGTTTTCGTATTGCAACACATCATTATTCGCTCACAAATTAAATACCAAACCAGTACCACTTACAGTCTATTGTAAGATTCGTAAAAGTTAGAACAAGAGAAGATAAAAAAACAAAAACTTAGTTAGACGCAGACTCCAGATGCTTCCAAAGTGAAGTCTGATGAGATTAAGCGTTTGTACCTCTTTCTGGCAAGCTAATTTCAGAGTATGATAGGCTTCAGTGAGAACAGAAGCATGTATCCACACCCAAAGTTGGCGAAAGGTAGAAGAGTTCTCTGTACCCTCTAGTCCATTACATCCATCGCTTGGTTGGCCAGAAGGCCGCCACATATAGGTCACAGGAGCAATTGGGGTTGAAAAAGGTGCTCCCAAATGATGAAGCTGCAAAAAATGGGTCATACAATTAATATCTCAAGTCATCCACTCTTACAAGAAAAATACAACTGGATAACTTACCATAGCACTGTCATATATGATACCAGAAATAACAGAAGAAGCTGATGAGGAAGAAGGCACCATCACCATTTCTAACACTGATAGTAATGAATCCTGGATGCATATGAAATAAGATAAGATCAAAATTTAGTAAGGAAAAAGAACATATTGCAACACTTTCTCATTTTTTGGAAGGAAAAACAGAAAATAAAGGGGAAAAAGAAGAGATAAATAAATTTATTAGATAGAAAGTAAAGTAAATGCCTGCCTCCGGACCCTCCAATTGGATAGCTACATGATAGCTTGCATCATGCACAAGCATTCCATCCTTGAACCACTTCAGGACAGCTTTGGACCCCCGTCCTCTGCATTAAGGACATTCATTTTATGAATAAATATAACAATAATTCAACAAAAAAAGTAAATGCACAAGTAAATTGGTAATGCATTACACCTGCCCTGCAAACCCAGGGGAAGGTAATAACCCCAAAGCTTTGTCATTGTGAACCGCTTCGCATGCCAAATATGTGTTCTAAGCCTCTTCGTGCCATCCCCTGATATGCAGAAACCGTTTTCAAGGTTCATTTTAAGCTCAGTTCTCCGACGAATGCGACGAGGAACATTCTTTTCGTCTTTCTCTGGAGGCAAAGCATTGCTGCTCTGATCAACAAGTCCAAGTTTTCGCTTCTTTCTGCATCTTTTTTTAGCCGCTTGATTGTCGTACGCGGTGGTTCTTCTTCTCTTGCTTCTCCGAGACCGGAAATCATTGTTCACTCTATTAGATACAATTGTATGGAGTGTCTCAAGCTCCGGAGCTCGTGATTCCGCAAATTTTTGGACATTAATTTTTCGAGGTGGAGCTGAAGAAACCTGTAGCCGTCTGAATCCGTCGGTAGCCATTAGACAGAATCAAACCCCCGAGGGAGAGAGAGGGAAATTACTTGCTGCGACGTTGGGGTTGCGGCGGGTTGGGGGGGGGGGGCGGCTGCTGGGTTTTAAATTTTCTGAAAAGTTATTTTAATAAAGTTTGGAGTTTTAATTTTACAATAAAAAGAGGGCTATAGCGGCTTAGCCTATATGTATTGTATATCAACAATTACAATAAATTCAAACATCGCCCCACACTTTGTGAAAATTACAAAGATGGGCATTGACGCTCGTTATTCTGATTTCTTAACCCCTCGCATGGACTGAAACACTCCACTCTCTGGACTCTCTCTCTAGACTGGTTCATTGTTTTATTATATGATATGAAGCTCGTGTAAATTACCAGATCTGTGTCGTTGATTTCAGAGAGACACATCTTCTCGGCTCTCGCCAATCTCTGCAGTCCAAACCACAAGCGCAAAATGAGCATCAAAGACGCCTCTCTTTTATTATTCTTCGTCGCAATCTCTTGGGTTTCTACCAGTTTCGCCGATTCAATCCACGGTTGTGGCGGCTTCGTCGAGGTAAAGTCACTTTTAGTTTCCTTCTCTGCGTTTTATTTGCCGTTGGAGTTTGTGGGTTCTACCCTTTTACCTGATCAAACAATCACACTTGAAAAACTTGTAGGCTAGCTCTTCTTTGATCAAGGCGAGGAAGCCCACGGATGCTAAATTGGATTATTCTCACATCACGGTAACAATTTGGAATTACCGGCTGATTTTCTTTGTTGGGTTTGACGGCATTTGGCATAAAGCACTCATGTCTTCTTGATTGTGATTTTAGGTTGAGCTTAGGACAGTTGATGGGTTGTTGAAGGATAGTACTCAATGTGCTCCAAATGGTTACTACTTCATTCCCGTATATGACAAGGTATTTCTTATGTTAATGCATGAATTTTAAGGATTTGTACCAATTCCATGTCTTTGTGTTTGTGCATGCCATTCTATTCCAGCTATATTTTTATTGTTATTTTTTTCGTGTTATGGAGCTTGGAAGCTATATTACATGCTCATGCTCTAGTGTTGTTGTAAAAATACTACATGATTAGCGGAGGTCATCAAAACCCATACTTATCTGAAACGTTCTGTGTTTTCATTTGATCTTCAATGCTTCTCATAGCCATTATTTCTAATGCAGGGTTCTTTTGTAATTAAAATCAATGGGCCAGAAGGATGGTCATGGAACCCAGAAAAGGTTTATTAACTTTTTTGTTATCTATATAATCTTCCCCAAGCATCATCCTCTCTCTCTCTCTCTCTCTCTCTCTCTCTCTCTATATATATATATATATGTATATGCATGTATATATGTTCCCATACATGGCCTTTCAACTCAGAATTTGCTTGTCAAAAGATCTGACAATAGTAGTATTTTATAGGTTCCTGTTGTTGTTGATCATACTGGCTGCAATGGTAGTGAAGATATTAATTTTCGGTTTACGGGGTTTGTTTCAATTTCTCCTTTTGTTCTTATTTGAGTTTTCATTATCTTGGAAGCATCTGTCTGTTCTTGTGCTTGGTTTGGATTTTCCGTATAAAATACCTTGTTTATATGTGGCAGGTTCTCAATTTCTGGTAGAATCGTGGGAGCTGTTGGCGGAGGGAGCTGTTCTGTTAAAAATGGAGGTCCTTCAAATATTGAAGTTGAACTTTTGTCTGATACTGGTGATGTTGTTTCTTCTGTTCCAACATCAGCAGGGGGGAATTACTTGTTCAAAAATATTATTCCAGGTACAAAAGTTGAGCTTTTGTTTATATCACCATTCACAAGTTTTTCTGATGTCTGCACATTTCACCAGTTGTGATTTGATTTCCAAAAGTTTTTAATTTTTCTTTTATATTATAAAGATTTCCTTCTCTCTCTCTCTCTCTCTCTCTCTCTCTCTCTCTCTCCATTAATCAATTTTACTGCAAATGGTATCTTTCTTATCATGCCCTTTCTTCGGTGCAGGAAACTATGAACTACGTGCTTCGCATCCTGACTTGAAAGTTGAAATTAGAGGTTCAACAGAGGTTTGTTTTATTCCTTCCTGCCAAGATTGTTTTACTTTCCTTTTGGCCTAGTGTGTTGTGTTTCTTTCCCCTTTAATTTCCAATGTGATCTTTGTACTTGTTACTTGGTTTTATAAGATCCTATTATGTTACCATTGATAAGCGTTTACAAGTTTACATGCCACTTGTGTTGAAATAATATGCTTCTTGCAGGTGAAATTGGGGTTTGGAAATGGCGTAGTTGACGACATTTTCTATGTCCCTGGGTATGATATTCGTGGATTTGTTGTTTCTCAGGTAAAAATGTTACTTTAGAGACGACAATTGTGCAAAATACAATTTGCTTTCTCCACAAGTCCCTATGTTAAATATCTTCTGTCCAATACATTGAGAAATCCATCCATTAGTACAAAAATTTTCTTAATTTATGTGAGCTCCCCTAATGTGGTGATAAGGTGAAATTGGACTTCTAGCATATTTACTTATGATTCTTTTTTTTTTTTTGGGGGGTAGGGAAATCCAATATTGGGAGTTCACGTTTATTTATACTCGGATGACGTCTTAGAGGTAGATTGTCCCCAAGGTTCTGGTACTGCTTCTGGAATGAGGAAGGCCCTCTGCCATGCTGTATCTGATGCTCATGGGATGTTCGTGTTTAGATCGATACCTTGTGGTAATTCTATATATTTTCTGTTTATTTGTTCTATTATCACAGTTTTGGTAGCGTTTTTTCCTCATATCCTTTCAGTTTGGGTTTTACCTTTCTGCTTATTCATCTTATATGTATTATTATTGTTTGATTAGATGTTATTTGTAGATGTACCATTGAGATTTTAACTGTTGGTGCATGTAATTTGAATCATTTAAGAGTATACTTTTAGGGACCGTTTGATAACCATTTCAATTTTAGTTTTTAGTTTTTATTTTTTGTGCTAGTATAGAGGAAAATGAGAGTGAGAATGGGAGTGAGGATCAGAGGTGAGGATGAGAGGGAGGAGTAAACAAAAGTGAAAACAAAAACTTGAAAGTGAAAACAATTTCAAATAGATTTCAGTTTTTAGTTTTAGTTTTCACTTTTGTTACTCCTCCCTCCCATCCTCCCCCCTCATCTTCCCTCTCAATCTCATCTCCACTCTCATTCTCACTTCCATTCTCCCCCTATTTCCTCTATACTCTAGCACAAAAAATGAAAAATGAAAAATGAAAAATGAAAACTAAAAACTAAAATTGAAATGGTTATCAAACAGGCCCTTAAGTCTTTGGTCAGCAAACTATACAGGTACTGCATCTAGCATTTCGTTTACAACTAAGTGAATAATATTAAACATTAATGTGTTCCTTTTATAAAATAAAATAAAATAAAACATTAATGTGTTGAAGGAAAGAGCAGTTCAGATGAATAGATGCTTGCAACTTTTACAGAGAACCACAATTTGGTTTTGTCCTTTGATAACCTAATATCAAAATTTGGTCTTCAGACAAAAGGACACCACTTACCCCCTTAAAAAGTTAAAAGAAGGTGTGGTGGCCGCATGAGTCTTATCTCCCTACAAAGGGCAGAACATTTACGTTCAGATTTATGTTTATATCATTTTCTTCTGTAATCAATGTTTTGGCTACCTTATTTTGTAGACCAAGTATTGATTACAAATCTCAGTTACTGCACCACCTTATTCAGTTGATGAAATTTTAAGATTCATCTGGTTTGAAGTCTTCTTCCTTGCATGGAAGAATGCTCATCATATGCATCTCAGCAATTTAACTGCTTTCAAGTTGAACCTAGTGCTCAGTTTCATTGAATCATTGGCAGGAACATACGAGCTCATACCTTACTACAAGGGGGAAAATACAGTATTTGATGTTTCACCTCCTGTCATGTCAGTAACTGTGGAGCATCAACATGTGACAGTTCCCCAAAAGTTCCAGGTAAGGTGCATAATGGCCAACAAGGTTATTCAGGCAATTTGGTGATGTCGTAGTCTTTGTTTCACGATCTGTCTTCCCTAAATACTTTTGTAATTTCTGAACAAGATTAAACTGGGTTAAGTCACATAGCCTCACTTCGTTTGGGTTAACTCTATTGATTGGCTTCCCATCCATCAATGCGGAACCGTCATATAGAAAATTTGTGCATGCTAACATTATAAACATATTAAACAAATATGTTATTCATACTGATTTCATTTGGATTAAACAATTGGCAGCCCATGCATCCATTTGAAAATGTTATATAATTTATTTGTGTATGCTAACATTAGTTATTTTTGTGTTGTGTGTTGTGATTGTTAGCATATATTTAACAGCATCATCTTCTATTCTTGTTGTGCAGGTCACTGGATTTTCTGTTGGTGGCCGTGTTGTTGATGGAAATGATGTAGGTGTTGAAGGTGTTAGAATCATAGTTGATGGTCATGAAAGGTCCATCACTGACAAACAAGGGTATTACAAGCTTGACCAGGTAAATTTATGCATCTATTTTCTTCCTCCCTTTTAGCTTTCTTTATTACAAACTAAAATATTGAAAACGCCCAAAAAAATCAGCAACTTGCAGCTCCCCAATCCCATGAACACTGAACGATATATCTCTAAATGCAAAAGAGACTGAAGCCAATAACAAACTCTTCTCCACAATGAATCTGACTATATTTTTCCTTGGTGAAGATTCTGGCTTTTCATTCCAACCAAACCACCCAAAAGCATCCATTATATAGAACTTCCACAACACTTCTGCCTTTTTATCTCCACTAAGAGCCCGTTTGGTTCAAGGTTTAGGAGATTGGGAATGGGTTTCAAATTGCATTCCCATGTTTGGTAAGTGAGCTCTTGGGAATGCAATTATGGACTCATGGGTATGGACTTCCCATGTAAGGGGGAGGAAGTTCACACCCTTGGCTCACCTTGGGAAAATTTTCCCCCCACTTGGGAAAGCATTTAATACAGTTTTTTTGGACTAACTTACCCATGTTATTGTTTTTAAATACCACTTTTGACCCTTAAAAAAATCTTAATATATTAACTTTTAATAATTAAAAAATCAAGGGTATTGTTGGAAATTTGATAACTTTTCATTCCTTATACTGCACTAACCAAACATGGGAATGGGATATGGTTGCATTTCCTAGTCCTCATTTCCCAGCATTCCCTTGTCGTGGGACCTCCATTCCCTTGTCGTGGGATTAGACATGGGAAGTTTATTCCCAAGAAGTTGAATCCGCGAACCAAACGGGCCCTAAAGGAACATTCTTTCTCAACAAACGAAGGTATTCTATAATGAAAATGCATTAGGCAATGGAGAAACAGATCATCAATATAATTGCTCAAGGAACGGCTAATAGTGCCTTGGTGCTTGCTATTAGCCATTCCTGGAGCGTTCTACTTGATGTGGGGATAACCCAACTTAATCCAACTTCCCTAGGCTTCCACCATAAATCTAATGCAATGGGTCGATAAATAAACAATTGTGTGCATTTCTAGCTTCATCTGAACACATGATACACAAATGGAAAGAAAGGCAAGCATTAACTCCTCCTCTCAACCATATCGCAAGTGATGGCCCTACCATGGGCAATTATCTGAATAGAACATGTATATTGGTTTAGCCTTTTAAATCAAAGAAGCAGGATAAAAATAAGAAAGAAATTGATCGCAACCAACTTCCTTTCAAAAGATTTACAAGATGGCATCCCTGATAGTTCCAACTTCCAACACCTTCTATCCAAACTAGATGGCATACTGTTGTTATTGTTACTTGCTATTGAATTTAGCTTACTTAGCTGTTCAATGTTTCAGGTTACTTCCAATCGCTATGCAATAGAAGCCACAAAAGAGCATTACAAGTTCAGCAGTTTGAATGATTATTTGGTAGAATATTTTATGAGAATCTATTTCTGAACTTTTGTATTGATTCTATAGCAAGGGTACCATCCTTTTGTGTTGGAAACTACAATGTTCAATATTCTGCATTTAACTAGGTGAATTGTATTGACTTTCTATATCATAATGAATTGTGTTTTATCCTACTTTGCTTGCTGATCCAGGTATTACCGAACATGGCTTCAGTTGTGGATATTAAAGCAGTTTCCTATGATGTCTGTGGTGTGGTTCAGATGACTAGTTCTGGTTACAAGGCAAAGGTAAAATCAGTCCTATGCTCTTCATTCTATGTTATGTGCAGGAATAATATTTGTCACATTTATATTCTAGGTAGCTTTGACTCATGGCCCTGAAAATGTCAAACCTCAAGTGAAGCAGACTGATAGAAGTGGAAGTTTCTGCTTTGAGGTATGTTATCTTTATGTGCAATGAGGATGTGCTCTTTAGTTTCTGGGCATATCTAGAGACTTGTACTTTCTTTTCTTATATTGAGGTGGCTAAGGTTATGAAAGAGAAGGGATAACTGACCCAGTTCTTATGATCAAAGCCGGACTAAATTACTTTGATCTCCTTTTCATTGATTTTATATGCGACTGGTATTGGAAGTTTTGTAAAGTTGTTTGGTTAATGAGCTGATCCTAGTATATTTTTGAAGCAACAAATAACTGGAACTGGGTTCAAGTTACTACTATCTTGTGTTTTTGATTGCTTAAAGTTCTTTTGAACTTCCTATAAAACAAAAAGTGCTTTGTACCAACTTAGTCATTTTTGTTATAAGATTAGTTGATAAGCTATAGAAGTACAACTGCAAATGAGAACTGATCTTGGGACCTTTCTTTGCGAGTATTTATAAATTTAGTATGTTGATTTTTTCTGCTGTATTTCGTTTTTGTTTGTTTTCCTTTTTGCTGGCTTTCATCCAGTCATTAATTGACATGTGCATCGAGATCCAAAATTAACCCCATTACCTATGAAATTTGCCTCACCTTTGTCTTTAACGTTGCCCAGGTTCCACCTGGTGAATATCGTTTATCTGCTTTAGCAGCTTCGCCTGAGAGTGCTTCTGGTCTAATGTTTTTGCCCTCTTATATCGATGTTGTGGTCAAAAGTCCATTATTGGACGTGAAATTTTCTCAGGTAAACTTATGTAAATTATATGGATTTTTTTTTCTTCTATAAAATATAATGACTTTTATTTTCTCTATCATTGGGTCTTCAATGTTTTCTCATACTAATATGCATTAGAAGCCCTTCTGCCATGAATAAAATATCTTGGCATCAACTTGATTTGGTTGGTGGTCTAGTTATTTCATTGCCTAGGTAGTTTATTAGAACAGATGATATGATTATGGACACCAAAATCTAGTCAACAATAAATTCTGATGATTTTAGATGCGTTTGTTTATGATAGATGTTTAATTTATCACTAAGATATTTCTTTCTGATCCTTCCTTTTTTTCCCCCTCTTTTTGTACAATTAAGGCATTAGTCAATGTGCGTGGTACTGTAGCCTGCAAGGAGAAGTGTGGTGCTTCTGTTTCCGTTACCCTTGTTAGTTTAGCTGGTAAACGAAATGAAGAGAGGACTGTTAGTTTGACGGATAAGAGTAGTGAATTTCTCTTTCAAAACGTCATCCCTGGGAAATACAGATTTGAGGTACATTTCTTGTCTTCTGCCCATAACATTGTGTTTAACTTGTATTTTTGTGCTGCAGACAGTTGTTGTGAGATGAGCAAAAAGGTGTGCATGTCGGAATTTGCACTGACTTGCTATAAAATGCCATTGATTTAGACATGTGTTTTTCTTTGGATGATTGTTGCTACTTTAGGTCAAACACAATTCAGAAGAACCTGCAGCTGTAGAAGATAATTGGTGCTGGGAGCAAAGTTTCATTGATGTGGATGTTGGTCTTGACGACGTAAAAGGAATTGAATTTGTTCAAAAAGGTTACTGGGTCAATGCCATTTCCACCCATGATGTAGATGCTTATATGACTCTACCAGATGGTTCATCCGTTAATTTGAAAATTAAGGTTTGCCCTGTTCATTTATAAGCCCAGATGAACTAAATGAAGACGCAAATGCACCAGCGTGTGAAATTTATTTTCCTCTTTATGAACTGCAGAAAGGTTCTCAGAATATTTGTGTAGAATATCCTGGAGTGCATGAACTTCATTTTGTCAACTCGTGTGTTTCCTTTGGGAGCTCATCAATTGAGATTGATACATTAAACCCATCGGTAAGGTGTTTATCTTGATTCTTCATTTTTTTTTAATAAAAAATTTCTTTCTTTTGTAACCTTGCTTAAGTAGAATCTCCTTCACCTCACATGTTTTATCTCATTTTGCAGCCTATTTATCTGAAAGGACAAAAGTATCTTCTTAAAGGACAAATCAGTGTTGCTTCAAGCTCGTTTGATGGTGTCAATGAGCTACCTGAGAATTTCATTGTCGACATTCTAAGTAGCGGGGGCAGTATTATAGATGGGACCACAGCTAGACTTACTTCCAGTGAAAATGACCAAAGTGCTGCTGTGTATGAATATTCTGTATGGGCCAATCTCGGAGAAAAACTTACCTTCGTTCCTCGGGATTCAAGGTGCATAGTTTTTTCGTACTGCTTAGTTATAGCTCTTGTACATCTCAAATGTTGAGATGCATCAATAATATTGTCCTTTTAGTATATGTCTTTTGATTTATTTCTTAATTGTTACTCTATGCTTTCACAGTTTTACTTACTTTTTCTTGCTAAGAAAACTTAGTACCACATCGGTGTTACTGATTTGCTGTTATTTCACGATTTTTGCTTATGACATGATCTGTGATGTTTTGCAGAAATAATGAGATGGGGAAGATCTTGTTTTATCCCAAACAACATCATGTATGGATTGGTTTTTAGTTTTTCTAACTATAGAAATAGAAGTCTCTATTATGTTGTATCAAGATTAATCTTAAAACTTTTCTTCGTCAGGTCGTAGTTACAAATGATGGTTGTCAAGCTTCAATCCCTCCATTCTCTGGTCGATTGGGTTTATATATTAAAGGATCAGTCTCTCCCCCTCTTTCTGATGTTCATATTAAGATTCTGGCTGCTGGAGATAGCCGCATTGCTCAACTTAAGGACGGTGAATTAGTACTTGAAACTACTACGGGAAAGGATGGTTCCTTTGTTGGGGGTCCTTTATATGATGAAATAACATACAGTGTTGAGGCTTCCAAGGTTTGGACATCTATTATGTTATGACATTAATTTACTTAATGCAATAAAGTATTCTGCATGGTGTTCCGTCAAGGTGATGCATTGAATTTTGATGACTTGGTAGATGTTTTTGTAGTTTGTTCATTTTTTGGATTCTTGGTGGTGTTTATTTTGTAATAATTACTGATTTTACGAGGATTAAGCATGTTTTAGAGGAAAATCCATAAAAGCAACTTAAGAGATATATAATGTAAGTAGTTCAGATTTTGGAGATCTTGCCCTTCACTGCTAATATATCTCGAGATATAACTTGATAGATTGTTTGTAGGTATTCCCTAAAGATTGTCAGTAAAAACCTCTCTAGCTAAACTTGTGATGCAACCATCATGTATCTTTTTGACATATTTGTGCTTATTCTTACGTCTTTTATTTTTCTCAATACGGATGAGTTAAATCAAGAACAAAAGACAGGTTGATATCTCTATTCCTGCATTAAGATTCTCCCTTCCTGGCGTAGTGCAATGCAAATTGGTTTTGCCTTAAGATGGTCAAAGTACATATATAATTCGAGGGAATAGTTGGGACATACTTTATATTTGTGGTATTAATGATTAAGACAGGAATGAACTAATATTATCTTCACTTCTGAACTGAATACAAGACATACTTGAGACTGCAATTCATTGCTATCATCCTAATGTCTTTCATTTTGTGCAGCCTGGCTATCATTTGAAAAAAGTTGGCCCTCATTCCTTTTCTTGTCAGAAGCTTGGCCAAATTGCCGTAAATATATATTCTAAAGATGATGCTAAAGAGCCTATTCCTTCAGTGTTATTATCTTTGAGTGGCGATGATGGCTACAGAAACAACTCAGTATCTGGAGCTGGTGGAACCTTCCTCTTTAACAACTTATTTCCTGGGACTTTCTATCTCCGTCCTCTGCTGAAGGTACCCTTCTAGCATATGCACTCAAATAAAAAGCTCATGCTAATTATTTTGTTTTTGTTCCTATTCTGCATCCCCTTTCTTTTAAAGTCCTTGTTTTGGATATTCAGAATGTACGAGTTAAGTAACTTTGAACGCATTCTGAGGTTACAAGACATTGGTTCAACAATCAGCATCCATCATTTTACTGCTCTGAGTTTAAAATACATTTGGTTAATCAGTTCAGTACCAAAGTTTCAACACGAGTTTTAGAACAAAACTAGTCTAATGTGCAGTGCTTACCTTTGTTTGGAAATAATATATGACAAGAAAAATCAGTTCCACCGAGTATGTGGCTAAAAAAGCATTGGAACTGAAAAAAAAAATTTAAGCTAATTATACAAGCCCATAGTGTGTGTGTATATATATATATTTCAGTCTAGATACAATGCCTTTTTTGTTCAGGCTTAGATCTTTTGACCAGTTTACTTTGTCCAATTAGTTTTCAACTTTAACTGTTTAAGGTGGGACAGTATTTTTTATTTGGTTTCTACTTTCAAAATTCAAGTTTTTCAGTACTACATGCACTGGGTTTTTTGAACCTGGTTTGTCTTTGAAATTTGAAATTCAGAGTTTTGTTAATATGATTTACAAGCTAGTTAGCTCTCTGCCTCTCTTTTTCTCATAAATTTTTGTATTATTAGAGTGTAAGTTTTTCCCCTTAATGATTAAATCCTACATCCGCCACTGCAAAAGACTGGTCGTCATAAAAAGATACTACTGTGATAGGGCCCTAAAACCCCAATATTAAATGGTTCACTTTTATCCCAAAGCTAAGGTTATAATTAATCACTCCACCCGACGAATGACTTTTGTTCCTGACATCCTGTAGGAGTTTGCTTTTTCCCCTCCAGCACTGGCGATAGATCTTGGTTCTGGGGAGTCTAGAGAAGCTGTTTTCCAGGCTACTCGAGTGGCTTACAGGTTTTCCATTAGTCTTCTCTTATATTTAGTTTGTAATAAAGCCATAATTTTTATATGTGATCATATGGATGTTTATTTATTTTTTATTATTACCTCCACACATATAAACAGTGGCAAACCGTTCTCTTTCATGGTAAGAATTTTGAACCATGTGGAAGTAATTAGGATTTGTCCCTTGCCAAGACTGGATAAAAGTTAAATCGAGCCCCAAACACTTGGTATAAGCTTATGTAATACAACTGTGCCTCATTGATTTTGTTTTCCTTCCCTTTTTAGTCATTATTGTTTACTTTTGGTGATTAGTATGCTACTGTAATTTTGACTTCTAATCAATAATTTTATTTTATTTTTCAAATGGACTTTATATTTTATCTTATGCTACTTTGCATCATATCTTTCAGAGCATGCATGGTCCGAGTTTTTGTAATCTATTTTTTGAATATTAAATAGCACTCTATAATTTGAACGGTGTAACTGTGTAAACGTGCAATTTTAAATCTAATTTATGCTTTCTGTGAGATCTAAGTTGGTTTATACTCTTCCCAGTGCCATGGGTGTGGTCACTTTGTTGTCTGGCCAACCAAAAGAAGGTGTGTTAGTTGAAGCCAGATCAGAATCAAAGGGCTTTTACGAGGAAACAGTGACTGATTCATCTGGAAGTTATCGTTTGAGAGGACTCCTTCCTGACACAACCTATGTAATCAAAGTAGTAAAAAAAGATGGTTTGGGTAGCGCTAAAATTGAGCGTGCATCACCAGAATCTGTCACTGTCAAGGTTAGTTTCTAGAAATTTTTATGCAAACAGTGAAAAAGAAGAAGAAAAATGAAGATGGAAAAATAGCCTTTGTTGATGTTGCTTCCCATATATGTTGATTTCAGCATTTTGCTAAATTTGTAGGTTGGCTACGAGGATATCAAAGCATTAGATTTTCTGGTCTTTGAACAGCCAGAGACAACTATTTTAAGTTGCCACGTTGAAGGAAAGAGAATCGAGGAACTGCATTCACATCTACTTGTGGAAATCAAATCATCTAGTGATGTTTCTCGGATTGAGTCTGTCTTTCCTCTTCCTCTTTCCAACTTTTTCCAGGTGAAGGACTTACCTAAGGGTAAGCACCTTCTGCAGCTCCGGTCTAGTCTTCCATCAAGCAGCCACAAATTTGAATCTGAGATTATCGAAGTCGATTTAGAGAAGCACACTCATATACATGTTGGCCCACTTAGATACATGTTTAAAGAGGATCACCACAAACAGGTTTGTTCCACTTATTGTCCAATAGTTTTTAAACGAATCTTGTAAATGTACAACGGTATTAACCTATGTTATAGAGCCCCTATCTTTATTTTCTTAAGTCATCATATAACCTAGTTGCTGCTGATTTCATGGTGCTTACTCTTGTTTATGGTGATTTAATTTTTGCATGTGAGGCTATGAAGTGGGTTAAGAGTAAAAACTAACTAAACATTCGTTTCCTTATCGTCTTCCACTTCCATGACCTACAGGATTTAACTCCAGCACCAGTTTTCCCTCTTATTGTTGGAGTCTTAGTGATTGCTCTGTTTGTCAGTATTCCAAGGTATTTGTTATGTTATTTTTCTTCCTAGTACACCTACTTTTGACAGGTTCTGGACATTTTGGTGCTCATTAACTTGCTATAATTATTATCTACTTTTATTATGCCTCACCTTGAAGGTTGAAGGATTTATATGAAGCCACGGTGGGAATACCAACACCCGGATTCACTACAACTGCAAAGAAGGAAGTGCGGAGGCCAATTTTGAGAAGGAAGGCTTACTGAATGTCAGTTTGTGCCTAATGGAAATGCACAAATATTAGATCTGCTTTGCCCTTGCTGTTTCGAGGTTGAAGATGAACTTAGCCTAGGAAAGAGCTTTAGAAAATTAGAGCCACTCAGGGTATTTCCTCAAACTGTGACGGGGCCTGTAAGGTTTTGTGATATGAATTTTGCATTTTTTATAAAAAGCAAAAGCTTCCACCATGGTTGAGGCCCTTCATGTCCTAATTTTTGGCCTTCACACTAGTGGACATGCAATTTTAAGATAATATTCTTGTACTTGGAAGTGAGTGACATACGGGACGATTCATAAGGATAGGATTTAGGGACATGAAAGGTATTACATTTCTTAATTCTCCCCCAACACAAGCGGTTGATCAACAGGCATGCGTATGTATGTTTTGAAGCTACACTTACAAACTAACAGATTATGCAATGTTTCTTATTGTGGGTGATGTAATCATCATGAATTATCGTGGCACTTTTTTCATATTATTATCCATTTATCAGTCGTCGCATCGCATGTATTCAGTAAAGTTTTTACTATCTTCTACATCTACTTAAGGTGGATTGGCTTTTGCAACAAGTTTTTCATATTGTGCACAATCACTCGAAGAAAAGATAAAGCAAAGGGATGTGTTCTGATTAAGTCAATAATTTATAGATATGTTTTATTTATTTATTATTTCTTTAAATCTCCTGCTATCTTGGGTCTTCTGTTTTGTTGCAGTGCTTTGTATTTGTATTTCAATCAAAGTTAGCTTGAGAGGTTGTTTAGGGCATCAACTGTAGTTAAAAGATTTAGAGTTATTTACATTGATACCCCGAAGATTTTAGTGTTTTCATAGCAACTCCATGAGGTTTTGAAAATTACAACTCCTCCTCTTGAGGTTTTAAATTGCTTTTACAAAACCCCTTGCGTTTAAGTTTACCCAAAAAAATCAGATGGCATGTACACACCCATGAGGTTTAATTATTGAGGTCAATTTGATCTTTTGAAGAAGTGGAGTTTTCTGACAACACCAATAAACCTTCGGTGGTGTTTAGTGTAGATAAACGTTAGGTGATTTATCGAGGCTTTGCTATCTTGCCTCAGCATTTACGTAACGCAAGGGGATCTTGTGCATAGGGAGGGTGTCAAAATTGTATTCTCATTTTCCAGTTAATCCAACATTTTGTTTAATCAATTCTTTAATTTCCATGTAGAAAATCAATCACCAAACCACATTAGAAACAAGCATGTTTTAGGATTCAGGAGTCACAGGGTTTTCACGTTCCCAACCAACCCAATGCGAATTGAGTTACCTCATGGACTCATGGACCATGGCATGAAAGAATTAGACTGAGGGACTCTGGGAAACACTGGTGGGTAAATATTCCATTAAAATTCGAAGGCTACATCCCCTAATGGAAAAATAGACTGCAAAATTCCAAATTCAGATACAAAAAAGAGAGCATCAAGCTAGAAAAATCTGATAACAACACATATATTACATTTATAAACATGTTTAGAAGGATACCAGAAATTGTCATATGTTACATACAACTACTACAAGGCGAGGGCTTGCAAATTGGAGGTTTGCTCCAAATCTGCACTTTTTGGGCAAGTCCTGTCATCGTGAAGAACAAGCACCTCCAGTGTGCCGGATTCTCTTAACCAGGCAGCAGCCATGGATCCCGTTGATATAAACCTACCCAAGTTACACTTGGCAACCCGAAAGGGTGCACCCATGCTGGTAAGAAGCGCCTCAATAGCTCGTCTTAAGGTGCTGTCACCTACTACTTTGCTATGTTTGCCCCACCCTGTCAAAATGCTGCACGGAATCGACCAGAACACTAAACTTTCTGACCGAAAATATTATGGAATAGTGATTTGTTTGATGAAAAGAAAAAAAATGCAAACCTTAACAGGTTCGGCAGTTGTTGGCCTTCAAACACTATAGAGCGTATATTGAGCAACCATGCATGAACCATTGCCCGGGCAGCCCCAGAAGACATTAAATGCAAATCCAAGCATGAATTCGACCACACACTCTCCCATACATTTCGGCGCTTCCCTTCAAGCACAACCAGTTGCGCCCCTTGTTTCTATTAAAAAAAAACAGAGAAATATTGAAACACTTCAAAAAAACATATTGACGTCATTTCGTATGGGCAAAAGGGAAAACCATGAAAGCCTGAAAAGGTGGCATCTCAATTGGTAAAACTTACCTGTCCGTAGTGCCATAGCATGTCGGTCAGAGCATTATAGAACGCAGATGCAGTTGAAGAGTCCATCTGCTTAACTTCATCAAACAGAGACTCAGCTTTAACCCATACATTATCCCTGTAGCCCATGAGAAGTCCGTGGGCAACACCGTAAACTTTGTTATCAAACAACCGGAGTTCCTCCAATAACATTGAAGCATCTTCAAAAGAATTACAACGGCTGCATTTAAAGGCCATTGAAACTGAGATTAGCCATACATTCTGGGAGACTATTAAACTACATATACAAAGAGATTAGGGGAAGGCAAAACAGAGATAAAAGCATTGACATTGTACTCAACATTAGATTTCCTAACCAACCATCTAATCATGGGCATTGTAGCCTAAAACTCTCAACGACATTCCAATACACGGAGGCCACACGTAAATCTCAATATCTAGTAATGCACAGCGCAATTTGATTTTAACGGATCTTTAAGCAACACGGTCCTCAATAATGTAATAACACATATATGAAAGATAAAAAGATATACCTGCAAGCATTTAAAATGGCAGAAAATGTGACAACGTTTGGTTTGATATCTAGCTCATGCATCTTCTGAAAGATGCCCAGAATGCACAAGATTTCTTGTCTAACCTTCCTATCTGTTTTTGCATAACCCGCTTTCTCAGCAGCAAGTTGCCCAAACATCTTCATAAATCTGTTATCCCCCCTATCTCCCACCTGAATCCCAATGGCATCCCCTTCAGAAACTGAAGATGAAGATTCTGTCTGTAGCACAATGCCGCCACCAGCAGCATCAGCTGCACATTCTGTTGTTGCTGACCGACCAAAAGCATCAATTATTGAATTATAAGTGACAACATTAGGTCGAATCCCTTCCTTGGTCATCTCATCAAGCAACAAAACAGCAGATTCCACCAGTCCATTTTTGCACAAAGCATTGACAAGTTCACTATAAAGCACAACATCAGCCTTCAGCCCTGCCTGCTTAAACTCTCTAAAAACCTTCATTGCCTCCATATACAAACCACCTTTTGAATACACATCAATCAATGTTGAATAAGTTAATATGTTTGGTGATACACGTTCTTCTTTCATCTGATTGTACATTCTTTTAGCGTCATCATACTTCCCTTGCTTCCCATACCCACCAAGAAGTGCATTATAAGATACAACATCCTTGGCAATCCCAACACTTTCCATTTCCTTGCAAACCTTCAAAGCATCTTCGAACCTACCAAGCTTCCCATAAAGTGAAAGCAATGTATTATACAGAACTCTATCCAGACCAATGGCCAAAAACTTCATTTCATTAAATAAACTTAGTGCATCTTCTAATCTACCAGCCTTAGCATAACCATCAATAATGGTACTATAAGTGACCACATTGGGCAAAATATTTTTTGAAGGCATCTCGGACATAATCTGATATGCCAAATCCATCTGCCCACCTTTACAAATCGCATCTATAAGGGTATTATACGTATAAATATCCTGATCAATTCCTCTATCCACCATTTCACTAAACAAGTTTCGAGCCATCTCCCACAGCCCGCCTCGACTACAAACCGCTATGAGCGAATTATAAGTGATTCGATCCGGTTGCTCCCCATTTCTCAGCATCTCATTGAAAATCTCCACTACCCTCTTAAACTCCACTCCCCCTTTTCCATACGCATCAATCACTGCATTGTAAGTAACCAAATTCGGCTTCAAGCCCGAATCTTTCATCGACTCAAACACTCTGATAGCCTCCTCACAATACCCATTTCGCCCATAAGCGGTAATCAACGCTGAATACGTATAAACAGTCTTTCCATATCCCTCATTAACAGCCGTTTGAAACACATTCTTAGCAAGCTCAACCTTTCCTAACCTACCAAGAGTACTAATCATAGAACTAGCCAATTTCCCCTGCTCAGTTCTCCTTTTCTCACGCCTCACTGCAAACTCAAAGCACCGAATCGCTTTCCAACACTCACCTCTATTCCCAAGCTCTCGAAATAAAAAAGTGTAATCATCAGACCCGCAAAGCCTGGAGTGAAAACTAAGCAAAATATCATCAAGAGCAAGATCGTCATTACCGAATTGGACGGCTTGGTGCAGGGCCTCCTCGGCGAGCGGAGAGCGGTAGGATCCCATGGTAGCTTTGGGGCGGCCCAAGTGCATTTTGGAGACGAATCGTGTGGAGCGGCGGCCCGAAAAAGCGGTGACAAGATCGGATTTTGGATGAGGGAGAGGGCAGAGAGAAGAAAAGGAGGAAGTGGGTGTGGCAGTGGGTGTTTTTGCGGCAGTGCGTGGTGCTTGGGATGGTAAAGGCAAAGGCTTTGGGAGAGAAACTTGTTGCTTCGTCCATTGATTGCTTTGGCGGCTCTGGCGCTGAGATTTTAGGTGCTGGTTTTGTGGGTATCGGTGGGTTTGACACGGCTTTGTCGCTGTGATTGAACAGTGTGGAGGCGTTGAAGCCATTGTAGATATATAGCTAGAGAGAGAGAGAGAGAGTGAGTGAGTGAGAGTAGGTAGATAAATAGATATGTATAGAGAGAGACAGAGAGAGAAGGAAGATGAAGGAGTTGCGGGGATTAATGGAGGTTTTGGTAGGGTTTGGTTTGAGAGTGAGGAGCTGAGGAAGCCATTTGGATATGGCGGAGATTACAGAGAGAAAATGCGGCTTTTAAAGATTTAAGTATGTGCGCTGCAGCAGAGTGTAGTCAGCTGTCTTTTTCTCTCCTTCAAAGCCAAAAGTTTTTATTTCATCCTTTTCTTAAACAAAATAGGAAGAAAAAAAATATTTATTTATTTTATTCTTGAATACCCGTGCCTTGTGGACAAACAAATTAGGAATTTAGGATTCCCAGATTTCACCTTGTGTTTTTTTTTTTCTTTTGTCCATTTTTGATTCTAAACTCTTTTGACTTTATAAATATCAAAATTTCCATTTATAACTAAATATTTTAGTGTGTATTTTTGCTCACCGCGTAGGCTTCCAAACTTGCCAAACTTGCCCTAGTAAAGTCCACTCCAACATCCATTTTCTTATCCCTTGACCAATAGCATACAATTGAAGGCTTCTGAAACTCAAGAATGCATGATAGCTGCCACGCTTGTAAAAGTTATCTCCGCAATGAGTGGAAGAGAAAGAGCTTATACATTGCAGTTTGTATTATATGAAAGGGGAGGAGAAACCAAAGATAAAAACAATGAGAAATAATGGGTGCATGATCATAGTGAATTATCAATGTTTCATATTTAATAAATTAAAATTAAAAATAAAAAAACAATGGTTACAGAGAAAGTATTTGCCCGTCCAGACTTGATACTTTGACGCTGAGGCTGACACACATTGAGGTGTTTCCTGTTGGAATGTCATATATAAAAGAAGTGGAGCAGTCTAAGATTCTTCCGAATAGATGGAATGATTGTCCTGAGGATGAACATCTTGATCAAATAAGTAATGAAAGGTATCCGTCTCGGGCTTGTAATGTTCAAGATAAGATGCGTTCGTCTGCCTCCTAGAGAATTGATGTTGATGAATACGAGCCCGATGGTTACATAGAAAGTATTTGCCCGTCCAGAATTGATATTTGGACGCTGATGCTGATACATTTCCAACAGCAGCAATCTGGCTCGAAGGAGGTGTTTCCTGTTGGATTATTATATCTTCACTATTTGATGGGTTCTTCTCGTACACAAGCTCGATACAGAACTCCTTTGCCCAGAAACTAAATTCCTCATTTATTGAAACATGTACTTGTTCTCCTTCCTCCAATTCATCATTTTCAAACCGCCAGTGGCTTAGCCATAGCATGTATTGGTTCTTTTTTGGGAGACCTGCTGCAACTGGGCAATAGGTCCACTTAAGACCTTTGGTCTCATTACTGACTTTAAGAAAGTTTCTACTACTAAACCAAAATGGGCAGCGTGAATACATAACACATATATTTAAGCCTCGGATCTTGAGATTAAAATGTGAAGGTAGAATGATAGACAAAACAGATTTACCCATGCTCCTGTATGTGAACCGATCTGGAATCTTGTTTCCATGAACGAAAATACTAAATATGCCACATTCATAGAGTCCCTGTTTCATGTAAATCATATATTCCAATGACAAGTTAATTATGCAAACATAAAGAGAGAGAGAGAGAGAGAGAGAGAGAGAGAGAGAGAGAGTATATATGTATAGACTATACACAGAGAGCCAAAGACAGAGACAGAGAGAGAACCTGGAGGGGCCCGTTCCTTGTTGTACATGTCAGGTAATTGGTCATTTCAACCTCAGTACCTATGCCTGTGGATTCCAAATTAAACAGGCCCATATCCCTGATCATTTCCATGTCAACCCTTTTCAACGGTTTTATATCGAACAAGCTTTGAACTTCAACTAATTTCTTGCATTTCCAAAGACTTGAATCCAATGATTCAAACATGTTTGGTAGATTCGTTATTCTTTCCAGTTATGTACAATAACTTGCATGCAATTTTCTTAGACTCCGTGGGAGCTTTGGAAGAGTGCGTAGCTTTGCGCAACCTTGTATCTCAAGAGTCTTGAGCATAATAAGACCGTTCATGTTTTCTGGTAGCCTCAGAATTGGGTTTCTACTTAGATTCAAATGCTTCAACAAGGACAAGATACTAAGATCACCAGGAATCTCTGACGGATTGCAGTCAGCCAGACTTAAGGTTCCTAAGCAATTTGGCCAGATTTCCATGGACAAACTGGCTAATTCAAGCTTATTTCTTGTTGATACCCATGACCTCCAGGACCATATTGATTGCCATATTTTTTCTGATAACATATTTAATTTCTTCCTAACTCTAGTTGTAGAGTGTAAGTGATTAGCAGCAGTCGTACTGGTATGAAGCACAAGCTTTGAGCACCCAGAAAGATCAAGTTCCTGAAGAGATCTCAACATGCTAATTCTTGTTGGAAGCTTCATGAGACTTTGCAGTCTTTTAGATTCAAGAAGATGAGTTTCTCTAGGTTTCCAAGGGATTCATCAATCACAACCAAATTTATGCAGTCTTTAAGAATCAATTTCTCAAGGTTAGGGACTCCTGACAAGTCGGGGGTTGTCACAAGGCTATGCGAATGACTGAGATTAAGAATTTTCAGTCCTAGAAGAAACTGTTTGAAAAAGATGGCAATTCGTTTGGTTGAGTATATATAATGATACCTAAACTTGTGAAGAGTGAGAGAGAGAGAGAGAGAGAGATTAGTATCATACCCTGTTTCCCTTCCAAACATGTTGTAGGCTGCTATTTCGCAGGTCAAGACCAACTAGATTTTCCAAATAAAATTTTTCTGGTATTGATTTTAAAGGGAATCCTCGCCAGCACAACCATATTAATTTTTTTGGAAAATCTTCATAATCTCCACTGACTTTTACATCGTCGAGCAGGAGCAGTTCAAGATTGTGCATTCTTCTAAATGCCTCTGCCTTGAAGTCTACCTCATTTGATGCAGCAGTTGAATTTGTTGAGGAATAGTTAATTGATATGCACGAGAAGTAACCAAGTCGACGTCGTCTTGAACAATTTCCATCAAAGTCTTCAACATGGCACCGGTTTTGGTTACTTGTACTAAATATTGCCTCGCTAGGAAGGTTGAGCATGAGGCCCTTAATAGTTTCTGTTCCCTGCTACGAAATCAGAACATCTGGTAAGTAACAAGTTCACAAGCATTGCACAAATATAAAAGAGAGCAAGTTTCTTACAGTTAATTTTCTCAAAACGTCAGAGGCATCTTTATGCCACACTCTACTACGCTTTCCAGGGTCCTCGGGTGATTCTTCACGAATAATTGCCCTTCCCATGTCTCTAAGTAATTGATGCACGATCAACCTGTTGTCTATATCAATTTCCACTAGACATCTATCAACTAGATTTTGAATTCCAATCCTTGTAAAATTGTCTAGTACTGTAATTGTATAACCCATCTTCTTTTCTATGAAGAAACAGACAATATGAAGGAATAAATTCCTGTCATGATCATCTTTTAGAGAATCAAAGCTTATTCTAAGAATCTTTTGAATCTTTTCATCAGGAATCATGTGCAACTTCTGTAATGCACTTTGCCGTAGATCTACACTTTTTCCAAATAGAGAAGATCCCAAAACTTGGAGAGCTAGTGGAAGGCCTTCACAGTGTTGTACTACAGATCTTGAAAGGTTCATGTAACCTTTGATAGGATGCGCTTGTTTGAAGGCATGCCAACTGAAAAGCTCCAGTGATTCACCCTCACCTAATCCTTTAACCTTAAACATTGCATAAACTGCATGATCATTTAACAGATTTTCATGTCTAGTTGTTACGATAATTTTACTTCCTGGATGAAACCATTCTCGCATTCCAAGAATTGCATTGAATTGCTCAGAGTGGTTCACATCATCAAGGACTATAAGAACCCTTTTGCAACGCACAAGAAGTTTGATCTTGCTCATTCCTTCATCTATGCTGTATATTTTCTTTGTTTTCCCTTTTTGGATATCCGAAAGAAGTTTTCTTTGCAAGCAAACCAAACCATTAGGTTGTTCTGAAGCTGCTCTAACATCTGGAAGAAAGCTGCTACCTTGAAATTTATCAAAGTTCTGCTTATAAGCAGCTTTGGCGATGGTGGTTTTGCCAACTCCACCCATCCCATAGATAACAGCTACACCCACATCATTTGATCTATCCTTCAACCACATGTTTATGCCTCGCACACGATTATCAATTCCAACAGATGGGAAGCAATGTTCGGTGTTGTGTGATTCAGTTTATTTTCAATCTCTTCAACAATATTTTGGATAAACTGCGACTCGTACCTATAAATGGTTGATATCACAGTATACATTAAGTGTTTGAGTGTTTGTGTGTGGGTTTATAGTTAGAAGAATGCAATGGATGATATATCATCAATTGAAATGAAAGATAGCCCCCATGCTATTGTCAATTGAGCATAGGATAGTTAGCAATTGAATATTCTAATTCAAACTGCTACTCGGTCACATGAAAGAAATTACAAGCAAAATCCAACCTTAATTGCACATATAAAGCTTCACTAATATTACACTAAATCAACAGGCATGCTTGCAATTTGTTTTCATATTGTAGCTGTTTTGAGCTACGATTCCTGTTATTATTCATTTAAATTCTAATGAAATGTGCTTAATTGTTGACGAATATATAAATACCTTCCAAAAACTATGTCGAGGAATTAGAGAAGTGCAAATACTTCAGAATAAAAATCAACCACGGAGTAAGAAGTTTTTGGGAATGAAATTACCAATCTCCTAAGACCATCCCTCCCATATCTGCTACCTCTCTAAGAGCTCTTCTCCACTCCTCCACCTTGTGAATGTCCTCCTTGAAGTGCTCTTCATGTCCAGAAAATGCATCTGCAAAACTTCCAGTCAGCTTCCTAACATGGGATGGATCCACATCATAGAATACTGGCATCACCATGAGTCCATCATCAGCTTTTCTACGTTCCATGATCTTCACAAGTTCGTCCAAGCACCATGTTGAGGAAGCGTAGTTCTTCGAGAAGACAATTATCGTACTCGTGATTCTTGTATTGCTCTCTGTATCTCAGCTGCAATATTTGCTCCTCTCTTGATCTCATCATCGTCTCTAAAGGTGTGGAATCCAGCCTGCTCCAAAGCCCTGTAGAGGTGATCCGTAAACCCCTTGCGTGTATCTTCGCCTCTGTAACTCAAGAACACATCATAAGTACACCGGTAAAAGGTGGAAGAAGCATCCAGCTGGGCTATTATAGCAGCCATTTGGAAGCACTCGATCTTTAATTTTGAGTCTTTTGAGTGTTAGTCTTCAGTGAAAAACCCAAAACAAAATATCATATGCAAATGTAAAGCATAATTACAGATAAGAAAAGTAGGGTTGGATCGATCCAAATATTAAGGAAAGTCAAGAGGAGTGTCATTGACTTATCTCCATGAGGACTTGGATTCCAATCTAATGATGACCAAAGAGCAGAGCTACGTTTTCACCACACAGAAGTGGGCCAGGGTGGATTAGTAAGTATGCTCGCTAACTGTTCGATGAAATTCCCGACTCAGACACTGTGGAAGAAAATGGACCATCCCAAATCGAATGCTGTTCAGTATTCTCCACCTCTCTCACTGTCTCTGCTCCAAGAATTTGAATGGGTGCGACACTGAAAAGGCTGAAAGGCTGAATGGCTGAGTGCTTGCTCGAAAGCGGAAATGTCTTGATAGCTGACGAAGAAGAGGAGATGAAATATGCTAACAGAGAAGCTGAAGAAGAAGAAGAAGAAGAATTTGATCAGAGCAACAAAGCAACTACAATCCCATTCAACCTCAAGGAGCCTGCACCTTGAATCCCAAGCAAAACACAATCGGCTGTAAATCCCCACAGCTCAGCTTCCACTACAGAGCTAGACCCCAAATTGGCTCGGATTCCATCCCAGTCACTCTCAGGCGAAATATGGTTATGTAAAGGTGTTACGAAGTTTCAAATGATTGCTCAACTAGAATACCTGTTTTAACAGCCCAGTTGATGCCCTCTGGAATGCTCGGCCCCTGTCGAGTGATGGAATTCTAAAAGTCAAACATGTCAAGATGTTGGTTACTTGCTAAAATTTCACAAAGCTAACATGACGTCCTGAATCAAATCAAAAGGCTCCTCATAACAACCAAAATAAGCACCTTAGGGCATATTCAGGCATAATGTATTAATATAAAATAATTCAGGCATATAAAATAAGTATACTATAAAGCACAATATCCGTCTTCAGCTCCTCCGGCTTAAACAGAGGAGGGCAATAGGTCCACATAAGACCCTTGGCCACATGCACAAGACGATTATGAATACACACAATTAAAAAAGCACATTTCTTACAGTTAATTTTCTCAAAACATTAGAGGCATCTTTATGCCACACTCTACTGCGTTTTCCAGGGTCCTCAGGTGAATCTTCGCAAATAATTCCCCTTCCTGTCTTGAAGTAATTGGTGCATGGTTCACTTGTAATGCACTTTTCCATACATCTGCAGCTTTTCCAACTCAAACTTTGATGCTTATCCTATATGTCTAGGTATGAGACGACTCCTATATGACTATGATTACAAATAACGTATTCACCCATCTTAACCGACTCAAACCTTGATGCTGACGCTGACACATCTCCAGCAACGACATGATTCTGGGTCGAAGGAGGAGTTGTTTCATGCTGGAACATTGTGGTTATATCTTCAGTTACAGTACCCTCATTATTATTCTGCTCGTACACAAGCTGGATTCCAAATTCCTTCGTCCAGAAACTATCGGATTCA
Source organism: Prunus dulcis (assembly GCF_902201215.1). Lineage (NCBI taxonomy): Eukaryota > Viridiplantae > Streptophyta > Magnoliopsida > Rosales > Rosaceae > Prunus > Prunus dulcis. Next base: position 623,241 of record NC_047652.1, on the reverse strand, counting down.
TCTCTAACTGAAACACGTATTTCTTCCCCACCCTCCAATTCATCGTTTGTGAATCGCCAATGACTAAGCCATAACATATCTTCCTTCTCTTTTGGAAACCCTATTGTGACTGGCAAATAGGTCCACTTAAAACCCTTGGTCTCATTACTGATGCGAAGAAAGGGAACGACCGAGTAACATTTCAAATCCTCAACAAGAACCTTACCTTGTGCATACACAACACATGCATTTAGGCCTCGGATCTTTAAATTAAGATGTGGAGGTATAGTTATAGACAGCTCAGAGTTACCCATGCTCGACTTGTAGCAGAACCAATCTGGAACCTCGCTCCCAGGAAGGAATATGCTAAATATACCACATTCATCCAGTCCCTGTTTCATGCATGCATGGACAGATTTATATATGTTCCAGGCCACAGAAAATCATAATCATCATAAAAAACTATACAATACATGAGAGAGAGAGAGAGAGAGAGAGAGAGAGAGAGAGAGAGAGAGAGAACCTGGAGAGGACCCTTCCTTCTTGTAAGTGTCAAGTAGTCGAACATTTCAACTTCAGTGCTTCCTATGGATTCCAAATTGAACAGACCGATATCTTTGATCATTTCTATGTCGACGTTTCTCAACGGTATTTTTTTTAACACGTTTTGAATTTCAACTACATTCTCGCATGCAATAACCGCAAGTCTAATTGTTGGTAACATGTCGGGTAAGTTTAGTAGTACTCTTTTCAATGAAGTACATCTAGTTGCGATCAAAGCCTCTACACTTGGTGGGAGCTCGGGAATCATTTCGAGGTTTGGGCACATATCCAACGAAAGTCTCTGGAGCTTACTAAGACCATTCAAGTTTACTGGTAGGCTGAAAAATGGGTTTCCATCTAGATTCAAACGCTCCAATGAGGATAGGCTACTAGGAAGATCATTGGGAATTTCTGACAGATTGCAGTACGCCATATCTAAGCTTTTTAAAAATTGTGGCAAACTTGCACTGGTAAGTTGGAGATTTTTTCTTGGCAATACCCATGATCGCATTGATTGCCACAGACTGAGTTTCTTCATCTCACTAGGTGTAGAGTCTGACTGATTTTTAACGATCATACTGGCAGGCAGCACAAGATTTGAGCAACCAGAGAGAATAAGTTTCTGGAGAGATCGCAGCATACTAATTCTTATTGGAAGCTTCATGAGATTTTTGCAATCTTTTAGATTCAAGAAAACAAGTTTCTCCAAATCTCCAATGGATTCATCCACCTCCTTCAAATTTATGCAATCTTTAAGAATTAATCTCTCGAGGTTAGGGGATCCTGACAAGTCAGGGGTTGTCACAAGGCCATGTGAATGACTGAGATTTAAGATTTTCAGTCTTGGAAGGAACTGTTTTAAAAAAGAAGTAATTAGTTTCTATAAATATATAATCATCTTTAAATTTGTCTCTGTGTGTGAGTGTATGAGAGAGAGAGAGAGAGAGAGAGAGAGAGAGAGAGAGATTAGTAGCATACCCTAGTTCCCTTCCAAACATGTTGGAGGCTGCTATTCCGCAAGTCAAGAGCAATTAGATTTTCCAAGTAAAAATTGGTTGGTATAGACTTTAAAGCGAATCCTCGCCAAGACAACCATATTAAATTTTTTGGGAAATCTTCATAGCCTCCACTGATTTTTACATTATCAAGCAGCAGGAGTTCAAGATTGTGCATCCTTCTAAATGCCTCTGTTTTGAAACCTATCTCATTTGATACAGGAAATGAGTTTGTTGAAGAAAAACTAATTGACTGCCAGGAGAAGAAACCAAGCCGACGTCGGCTGCTTGAACAGTTTCCATCATAATCTTCAACATGGAATCTTTTTCTGTTACTTCCACTGGATATTATCTTAGAAGACTCATCTTTTATTAACATAGGAATGTTGAGCATGAGGCCCTTAATAGTTGCTGTACCCTGGTAACAAATAAGAACATTGGGTAAGTAACTTGTGACATGCACAACAAAATTACGAATACATAGACGTAAAAGAAGATATTTCTTACGGTTAATTTTCTCAAAACATTAGAGGCATCTTTATTCCACACTCTAGTACGTTTTCCAGGATCCTCAGGCGATTCTTCGCGAATAATTCCCCTTCCCATGTCTTGAAGTAATTGGTGCATGGTTAACTTGTTTCCATGAATTATCAGCAGACATCTGTCAACCAGATTTTGAATTCCAATGTTTGTGGCAAACCCACATTCATCAAGGACTGTAATTGAAAAATCCTTGTGTCTTCCTATGAAGAAACAGGCTATATGGAGGAACAGACGTTTGTCATGATCTTGCAGAGAATCAAAGCTTATTCTGAGAATCTTTTGAATTTTTCCTTCAGTAATCACATCCAAGTTCTGTAATGCATTTTTCCATACATCTGCAGCTTTTCCAAAGAGAGAAGATCCTAGAACTTGAAGAGCTAATGGAACCCCTCCACAGTATTGCACTACAGGTCTTGAAAGATCCATGTAACCTTCGCCAGGATGGGGTTGTCTAAAGGCATGCCAACTGAAAAGCTCAAGTGATTCATACTCATCCAACCCTTCCACCTTAAACATTGCGCAATTCTCATGAGCCTTTAACAAATGTTCATGTCTAGTTGTTAGGATTATTTACTTCCTGGATGAAGCCATTCTCGCATTCCAAGAATTGCATTGAATTGTTCCAAGTTGTCCACATCATCAAGAGCAATAAGAACTCTTTTGCAACGTATCGCCTGTTCGATCTTTGTTATTCCTTCATCCAAGCTGTATATTTTCTTTGCTTTCCCCTTTCGGAGATCTGAAAGAAGGTTCCTTTGCAAGTGAACCAAACCATTGTGAAGTTTTGAAGTTGCTCTAATATCTGCAAGAAAGCTGCTACCTTGAAATTTATTGAAATTCTGGTTATAAGCAGTCTTGGCAATGGTGGCCTTGCCAATTCCCCCCATCCCATAGACTGCAGCTACTCCAACATCACTCGATCCATCTTCTAACCACATGTTTAGGCCTTTCACACGATAATCCATTCCAACTACATAGGGATCGACTCGTAATCTCCTATTCCATGTGTGATCCAGTTTATTTCCAATAACTTCAACTATATCTTGGATAAACTGCGACTCGTACCTATAAATTATTGATATCAAAATACACAAGGCACAAAAGTTATTTCTTTTCAACAAAAAGAAACTTATTTCTTTATTATTTTTATTTTTATTTTATAGAAGAGAATTGATATTTATATCATAGGTTGAAATGAATGATATTAAGCAAATGAACTTTCAAAACAGAAGTGCTGCCATCTAACAACTCCATGAGATTTAAGAAAAAGCTTCACTATAATCTACTTTAAAAAGCATCCAAGATAGAGTGAAAACCACCATTTTGGGAATGAAAAAGTACCGATCTCCTAAAACCATCCCTCCCAAATCTGCAACATCTCTGAGAGCTTTTCTCCACTTCTCCACCTTGTCCATCTCCTTGTTGAAGCGCTGTTGGTGTCTGGAAAATGCTTCTTCAAAAATTCCTGTCTGGTTCCTGACATGGGATGGATCCACATCATAGAAAATCGGCATAACCATGTGCTCATTAGTTTCTCTACGGTCCATGATCGTCACTAGTTCATCCAGGCACCATCTCGAGGAAGCGTAGTCCTTGGAGAAGACAATGATGGATACTCGAGACTCTTGTATTGCTTTTTGAAGCTCTGCTGAAATATTTGCTCCTCTCTCGATTTCGTCATCATCTCTAAAAGTGTGGATCCCTGCCCCTCCAAAGAGTGTAGAGGTGATCAGTAAATCCCTTGCGTGTATCTCGCCCCTGAAGCTCAAGAATGCAACACTCCATATGAATTGTCCACTACTAAATTCCAGATATACAGGTACTACTAGCAATACTGATATCGTTGTATTAAATTTCATAGAGACGAACTAGTAGTTCATTACTAGCAATACCAACATTGTTCATAACTTAACCACGTACAAAGTTCAGTAGATGTTAGATTTTATTACAAAAGACATTAGTGTTATTATGAACGGAACCACTTATTATAAGTTGTAATTTATTTAGTTAAATTTCTGACGTAGGACTTTATATTCTTCACCATTAACTACTTGAAAATTTAAAGGTGAAATTAAAAGTTAGACTAAATTGTGAAGATGAAAAATATGGTCATTCAAGAATATAGATAATATATTCAATAATAAATGGACTACAGTATGCTCACTTGTGATGCAAATGGAAATCTACATGTTCAAGCACATTGACTAAATGATTCATTGAGTGAAAACTAGCTAGTGGAAAAAGTGGTCAAGTACTTGATGAATAGTTAAAAAATGTGTGTGACAGATTAATATATTAAGAATATAAATGAAAAACAACAGCCAGTGGAACATAACTAAAGCCAGGTGGAGTCAAAGTCAATGTTGATGACTTATCTCCATGAAAGTTTCAAGTCAGAGTTAATGAGGACCATTTGGGACCATTCTCTCAAATTAAATGTTGTGCATTCTCCACCTCTAGTTGATAATTATAGTTACTCTCCGTCTCCGCCATGCTCAAATTTCAATTGGATTGAAACCTTGCGCTCTCTCTGCCTCCAAGAATCTGAAAGGGTGTAAAACTCAAAAAGCTGCAGGGCTGAGCATTTGCTCGAAAGCAGAAAGGTCTTGAAAGTTGATGAAGAAGAGGAGGCAGGAGATGCTAACAGAGAAGCTGAAGAAGAAAAGTTTAATGCTAAGAAAGAAGGCCAAAAGTCACAATTGGTACTTGTGGTTTGCTTTTAATTTTCTCCTTTTGGTTTGCTACTAATTTTGTTTTTTAATTTCAGTCAAATGTTCAAATTTTTTTTTTTTTTGGTGTGGTCAAAGTTAAGAAGGGGTAGGAGCATTTTCTCAAACATGCACTCGAAAGTGCCATGGATTCCAACGTGAATGCTGTTAGAGAATTTTTTCATGGCCATTTCTTGAGCCGGCATCGAAACACGAATATCTTCGTGGATAAGGCACATGCATAGTTCAGCGCCTAAGAAAAGTTGCAGTCAATTTTGTTATTAAAAATTGTGGTTTTTTTTTATTTATAAAATTCTTATTCAAAACTTTTGGATATAAATAATATACAAAATAAATATTAAACAGTAAAGTAAAATAAAGAGCCAAGTAAACAAATAAATAAAACAAGTTAAGATTAAGAAAACAAGTCTGGTATAGTGAAAGCACGTCAAAGACGCTGTCCTAAAGCCTTTGTAGCCTCCCTACGTGCAGGTAATGACGGTCTACAAGACTCCAAGAGACGACCCCAATATGCAGGCTTAACTCGAAGGGGAGGGGCTGCTCGCGGGAGAGAGAGAGAGAGAGAGAGAGAGAGAGAGAGAGAGAGAGAGAGAGAGAGAGAGGAGATATTTTTAAACCCAAATTTTGAAATATTTACGGTTTTGTCATTATCGATGTTTTGATCGTAACTTCTTGGTTACAACTCCGATTCAAGCCTACCGCGTGTCTACGAATTCGTCTCAGTACAATCTTCCCAAAAATACCAGTCACTGCCCCAAACACTTTCTGGGCAAAAAAATGACCAATTTACCCCTACCCTAAGGGTAAATTCATAAATTGACTTAAATAATTTAAAATATAAATTAAATTTTGAGTCGGGGTGTTACATTATATATAAAACACACATACAATGTATACATCAGAATTATGCACATGCCTACATATACTAAAAGTTTGTTATATATACATACATGTGCATATGTATAAGAGTACATATCACTTTAAGATTATGTATTTTTGACTATACTATATAACAAAAATGCATATGGGTGCTTGTTACACTGTGAATCATGATAGCAGTATATGTGTGCTTCTCTAGAACAAGCTAACACTTTTTTTTTTTTTTTTTTAAAGAATGAACAAATATACACATCACAATTTATTTTTCTATTAAATTGTCATTAGTTAATACCACGTGAAATACTTTCATTTGTTTTTAGATGTATGTGTGTATCTTTTTTTGTTTTTTTTTGTTTTTGTTTTTTTTTTGTTACAATGTAAATGTATACATAAAACATAAAATCCGGGTTCAGGTCTGTTCTGGCCAAAATCAAGGATACCATCCATTATGATTACAAATAAAGTATTCACCCACCTTATTATTATTATTTTTATGAAACCTTGATGCTGATGCTGACACATCTCCAGCAACGACATGATTCTGGTTCGAAGGTGTAGTTGTTTCATGCTGGAACATTGTGGTTCTATCTTCAGTTACAGTACCCTCATTATTATTCTGCTCGTACACAAGCTGGATTCCAAATTCCTTTATCAAGATATCATCTTCATCTACTCTAACCGAAACACGTATTTCATCCCCTCCCTCCAATTCATCGTTTGCGAATCGCCAATGACTAAGCCATAACATATGTTCCTTCTCTTTTGAAAACCCTATTGTGACTGGCACATAGGTCCACTTAAGACCCTTGGTCTCATTACTGATGTTAAGAATGGGAGCGCGGTAAAATCCCCTTCCCTTATCATCATCAACCTCATCATGTGCATACACAACACACGCATTTAGGCCTCGGATCTTCAAATTAAGATGTGGAGGTATAGTTATAGACAGCTCAGAGTTACCCATGCTCGACTTGTAGCAGAACCAATCTGGAACCTCCCTCCCAGGAAGGAATATGCTAAATATACCACATTCATCCAGTCCCTGTTTCATGCATGCATGGACAGATTTATATATGTTCAAATATTACAGGCCACAGAAAATAATCATCATAAAAAACTATACAATACATGAGAGAGAGAGAGAGAGAGAGAGAGAGAGAGAGAGAGAGAGAGAGAACCTGGAGAGGACCCTTCCTTCTTGTAAGTGTCAAGTAGTCGAACATTTCAACTTCAGTGCTTCCTATGGATTCCAAATTGAACAGACCGATATCTTTGATCATTTCTATGTCGACGTTTCTCAACGGTATTTTTTTTAACACGTTTTGAATTTCAACTACATTCTCGCATGCAATAACCGCAAGTCTAATTGTTGGTAACATGTCGGGTAAGTTTAGTAGTACTCTTTTCAATGAAGTACATCTAGTTGCGATCAAAGCCTCTACACTTGGTGGGAGCTCGGGAATCATTTCGAGGTTTGGGCACATATCCAACGAAAGTCTCTGGAGCTT